>NW_026057577.1:78256793-78557467 GCF_023721935.1 Panthera uncia | reverse complement strand
AGTCTAGGAAATGGTGGTAATTTCATAGTAAACAAACTGTAGTAACTGATTATCCCTAATAGGGCACTGCCAAGCCAAAAATAGAATACAAACACAGAGTCCAAGGGAGCCACCCGGTCAACACCAAGGTACGGCAGCTCCTTTCCTGGTCTCAGTTTTACTCATTTCTGACTTTGCTTTCTGTCGGGCGTGTACTACCTGCTATCTGTGCACAGGGGCTAAAAGGAGGAGGAGGATAAAGATGATGAAAAAGGGGAAGAATTAAAAGAATGAGACCAGACACGAGTATAAGAATATAACTTCTTTAAAGAGATTGCCTATAAAGGAAACTATTTACAAAAACAAACAACAAAACAAAAAACTATAGTAAGGGCTTACCCTCATCTACTACAAACAATTAGGAGTCTAATATAAAAGCTTCCAACAGATCGGGATTTTTAATAAAAAAGAAACCAGTATTTTTGAACACCTTCTTTACTCCAAAAGCTATAAGCGATTTATAGCTACTCCCTGAGGAAAATACTACCCCCATTTTAAAGTATTCAATCAAATAATACTATTTGAGAGTCCAAGCAAGAATCTCAATGCCTACCAGTCCGACTCCAAAGCCCACGGACACTGTCATAATAGGGAAGATGAGTTAATACACTTTGTTTACTATGAAATTACCAGCCATTTCCTAAATTTCCACTTCAGCTCCAGGGCTGGCGGAGATAATCACTTTAAGGTTCCTCTGCTTTCAAATCTAGAATAAAGTTTTAGATTGAAATAACATTTTTAGAATACTTTTAAAATCTATAAATCTCTTAACACTTGCAACTGATTCTGGCCAATGTTTTGAACATGAAGGCTTGGCAACATACCAATGCATCTCCTCTCAAAAACAGTCAGCAAGAAGGAAAAGAATTCACGTGAAATTCTTACAAGATGTACTAAATGCTGTGTAGAAAGACAGACTGAAGTAAACAGACCAGAGGCTAGAGTACATAATGCTTCCAGCTATAAACAACTGAAACAAACAGAAAACCCTGTGACATTATCCTGTAAGCACTGTAAATAGGGAAAACTGAGCATGGCCAAGGACTTCCCACAGGCCTCTGGATAGGGAGGCCATGAGTGAGTAAGCAAAAGACACTCAACACATGACTGCAAATGAATCTTCTGCAGATAGAAAAGTTTGCAAACTGGGGCGCCTGGATGGCTCAGTCAGTTAAGCGTCCAACCTCAGCTCAGGTCATGATCTCACACTCCATGAGTTCGATCCCCGTGTCAGGCTCTGTGCTGACACCGCAGAGCCTGGAGCCTGTTCAGATTCTATGTCTCCCCTCTTTCTGACCCTCCCATACTCATGTTCTGTCTCTCTCTGTCTCAAAAATAACTAAAAACATTAAAAAAAATGTTTTTTAAAGTTTGCAAACATTAACTAGGAAGTGTGTCAAATTTCACAGGCAAGGTGATAGATAGCAAAACAGGTAAATAAAGAAGAATGTCCTTCAAAAGTAGGGTGGCCATGTCTCTGTCAGAGCCCGTTCTCTGGCATAATTATTTATAGCACGCCCTTTATCTCTCAAAAGTGTCCCAGTTTGGCAATTACATTGTTATTCTACTCAAAAGTAATATTTAACAATGAAAAGGCAATGAATTAAAACAGGGGGGAAAAGGGAAAGAAAGCCCCTTCTGCTTGCACAGTGGCTTCCCATACAGATCTGAGGAGTATTTCTTTGGGTGTATCCATTGTGCCTTTCAATTATTCATTTACTCATTCTGTCATTCAACAGTATTTCTGGAGTCTCATTATATCCCAGCATTGTACAGGCACTGGGGCAAATAGAAAAAGTGAAGCTGGGAAGGAAAGACAGACAGACCTGGAAATAATATACATCTAATACACAGAACAGGAAACCTGAATGGTCCTGGGAACCCAGAGAAGGGAGTGTTTTTTTTCCCCAACTGCAGAAAGCTCCCACATGGAAATGTTCAAACCCACACACAAAATCTCTACACTCAAAAAAGCCCTAAGTATCAGACTTCAGCACAGATCCACTAACAAAATAGCAGTAAGAAAAAAAATTAACATCTATCACTTCCAAACCATATGGTTATAAATATGAAGGCCAGGAAATAGCCCTTGCAAAATTCTGGTAAATAAATCCCACTAATCATTAAAGATTATGTTAGGAAAAAAAGATAAATTTTGGGCAAAGGAAACTGGTAGAGTAGAGGTTATGGATTCTAATTCTAGATTCAAAAACACAAAGAAAAAAAAAAAGGAAACAGGCAGTATTTCTCAGAGTAGCTCTTTGAGGACCGATCAGTAATTTTAAAAAAGCACCTGGAAAAAAAAAAAAAAAAAAAAAAAAACAGCTATTTTTAAAAGTCGCAGATTAATGAAAATATTTTGCAACCACCAGTCTCAAATATTACTCTAAAAACAAAAAAGACACAGACCAAAACATCTCTCAAGTCACAAAACACTGAGCAGAAATAAAACAGGTTAGCTGCTAAAGCACAACACACACAATGAAAACAAAATGCTTAGCTGTGCCTACCCTACATGATCCTCTTAAAGATTACTTTAATCTTACTTTTCCATTCGTAACTCATAAAAACTAACATCAAAAATTTTAAGAGCTGTTGAGTGTGACTGTTCTGAAACCATCCTTGACCTTACAAACAAATCACTAATCTCACCAGGGTGGTAAGACAACCCATAATTGGTTCAGTAGACAAAAATGTGTTTCTCTTGCTAGTATCAGTTCTTTCAATAGCAACCCCCTCAAAGTGCAGCATTCATTTTCCCCTCTGTTTCTGCTAGTAGAAATTAAAGCTAGATTACCAATGTTGTCTTACCATTATGTGAAGTCACCTTCTACTTTTAGAAAAAAAAAAAAATGGGAGTTTCACTACAAATATGACTGATGGTAACTGGAACTGGAGGTCTACATGCAGTCTTTACAAGAAATTTGCCTCCTAGGAAACATAACCGAAATGGGACAGGTGCACACGGTGGAAATGGCTAACCTTCCACATGAAAGCTTAAAACCAGAAACTTCTTCTGATAGGCCTGTGATGAAATCAAGAGTTCTCTCTGGAGGAAAGAGGTGATTCTTCCCCCAGAGGATATAAATTGGCAACAGCAAAGAAAATTTAAACACTGTATATAAAGTTTTATCACTTCTACCACACTACATACTTTTAAGAGTGTACAATAGCTTCCCGAAGCATACAAAGTTACACAGAGAAGGTAAACAAATTTACTGACCATTATGCAAGGTCAATGAATATCCTATGTATCTTATATCTTGGAATAGTCACTATTAAACAGTCTCATTTGCAATTAACTAAAATGCTGACAGAAGCATTTTCTATACACCATTCTTATCAAATGAAGAGGTCTAGGGGCTCATTAAGCCTTGTATTTCATCCTGGACATTTTATTAAGTTTATAATGCATACACAGTTACATGATAAAAACACTGAAATCTGTGAAACATTCATTAAACATAACTGTAAGCATAAAGCATGGCCTTTAATTAATAAAGCACCAAAAGCTTCTGCAATAATAACCAACACTTTATTTTGAAATCACTGGGAAAATAAACTGAGAAGAGATCATTTATATCTCCCTGAGAGTGTAACTTCTACAGGGTTAAAAAAAACATACAAAGCAACTAACAACTCTAAATTGTAGAGTGGCTCATCTGAGAAAAACAATGTAAAATGAAGTCTAGTAACGTCAGAAATGTTTTGCAAGAATTGCTCTTTGGGCTAGGAGTAGCAAGCATGCGATTAAATGCTACTGCCTCCATTCTTCCTCAAATGATTAAAAAGTTCCCAGCCCCAGTTTTACCTATGTACAACCACCATGCACAGACACTGTCAGCATCTTGGCTCGACACTCATCAGTAACCCACCCGGATGCAAACCGAAGTGGGTGGAGAAGCAGGAAAACCCTAAGGACGTGGAACACTTGCAAGGGGAAAAGGACGGGGCCGTCATTCCCTTCATGTTCCCATCTCCTTGCTGGCAGATTTGCAGATTCCACCACTAGAGAGAGTTTGGCAGCTTCACAATGGGGCCGCCTGCTCAGCGTCTGACTGCCGCCCGCCTGGAAACCCCTTTCCCCCGCTTATCACCCGCCCTACAAAAGTCCACCCGCGACAGGTGGGGAGAGGGCGGCAATGGCCAACAACAAATCTGCCGCTTTCGCTTCTGGCCAGCAACCCGCCCCAATCTACAAGCGCGCCCCTCCCGGCACTGCCTGCCTGTCCGCCCCCGCTGTACCCGCAGACGCGCAGCGGGCGCGGGCTGCGGGCTCTCGGGCGACCTCACCCCCAGGATTGCAGTGGGGGCGAGGAGGGCCGGCGAGATAAGACCTTCAGGGCTCGCCCGTGGGCGCTATCTGGCCGGGGCAGTCGCACCAGGCGCGCGGCCGTGGCGCGCCGCCAGAGGCGCAGCAGGCCAGGGAAAGAGCTACTTCTCAATGGGGCCCCGAGGCCGTCTGCCCCGCGGTGCGGGCACGCCGGCGGAGGAACCAGCGTGCGCGCCAACGCGCCTGGACTTCCGCACCGCCGCACCGCGGGAGAGGCGCTCCGGATCGCCGAGTCCCCGCACCTCCCCGGCGAGCGCACGCCGCGCGCACACGGGGGCGCACGCCCCCGCACACTCACACGCGCTGCACACTCACGGCGTCTCCAGCCCCACCCCTGTGCCAAGCAGCCGCGGGCTCCCCGCACCCCGTAGGGGCCCCACCCAGTTCACCAGACCCCAGCCTCCAGCTCGGGCGCTCAGGGACCAGCCCGCCGAGGCTCGGGGCCCCTGGGGTCGCCTCGTCGTCCACCCCGAGGCCGACCCGCCTGCCTGGGGTTCCCCGGCACCGCGCGGGCACCGCGGGCACCGCGCGCCCGGCCCCGACACGAGGCAGGGAGGAAGGGGCGGTGCCGCGACTGGGCTGGCACCGGAGCTCGGTGACTGGAGCACCCCCCAACCCACCCATCACCACCACCTTTTCTGCAGCACAAAAGGTTGCAGGCGGAACCGCCGTCCCCGTGCAACCTACCGGTGGCCCAGGGCTCTGCCACCTCCGCCGCGCCTGGGCCGCAGAGCCGGAGAGAAGGGCGGGAGAGGCGCAGGGCTGCGGCGCCGAGAGCCGGGCAGAGGCCGCCAGCCGAGCCAGCCGGGTACCCTCTCCTCTCCCACCGCGCTCGGAGCCAGCTACCGCCCGGCGTAGTCCCCGCCTCCTCCTCCGCCGCCGCCGCCGCCCGCCTTCCCGCCCTCCTCCCTCCGGCTGCGGAGGCGCAGCCCGTCTGCGCTGGGCCCGCCTCCTGCGCCCTGCTCTGACACCCGGAGGAAGGGCGGGCCGGCCGGAGAAAGGCGCTAAGAGGCCCGAAGTAGTTGGCGGGGGCGGGGGAGTTGCGGACTGGGAAGGGGAGGAGGAGTCGTAACACCTCCTCCCAGTCCAAACCTGCAGCCCAACTGAAGAGCTCCGACTCGCTGGCCTAGGCTGCACGTACGTTTCCTCAGGTGGTGTGGTGATGTTTCTCATTCGTGAGTCTCTGCTTAAAGGACTCAGCCCTGAGCAGACTGAAAGCCCATGAAATTACAAATTTGACCCTTCAAATCTTAGAAAACTGCTAAATATCTAGGGAATGGAGTGAGGTGAATTCAAATTCACATTCTGATTGGATTAGCTCTTTTTGAAGCCTCAGGCTTGATCTTTTCCATTCTTGTAAGAAATTCTTTTCTTTGATCAAGATTTTCTGTTCTCAATTCATATGCATCTCCTCCGCCAAACAGGTTCACAAACTCAGTGATAAGAATATATGCCAAGACTTTTCACGTGAATTTCCAAATTTATACCTCTCGACAAATTTGTGAGGGAGTGACCGATTATCCACATCCTAAAGGTTTGGAAAGTTTAACTTCCTCGAGGTCACACTTGTACTTAGTGCCTGAGCTGAGTCTGAACCCAGGCACTGGAAACACGAAATTGTTTATAGATGTTGCTAATTTATGTTCCAGTCTCAATCCAAGAGAGTTGTTACTGTTCTTTCTTTTTTTTAACAAAATACTTTATGTGAACACAAAAGGCATAAACGTAATAGAAATTTAAACAAATCTTGATTCAAACTTGTTCCCAAATCTGTATATGCTTCTGATAACATAAAAACAAATAAACCCGAACACCCCTGTTTCAAAAGAGCGATGCCCATCGGCTTCTCCGCTAGAAGACATTTTATATTACCTCTCTGTGTCCTAAAGTAAGTATGGGAAGTTAGAGGGAGAAGAAGACTTTGAAGAATATTCTCTAAAGAACAATTTTAGAAAACACAAATTAATTAAAATTGTTTTTAATGTTTAATTTTTTTTAATGTTTTTATTTATTTTTGAGACAGAGAGAGAGAGAGCATGAGCAGGGGAGGGGCAGAGAGAGAGGGAGACACAGAATCTGAAACAGGCTCCAGACTGTCAGCACAGAGCCTAACGCGGGGCTTGAACTCAAGAAATGTGAGATGGTGACCTGAGCTGAAGTTGGTCGCTTAACCGACTGAGACACCCAGGTGCCCCTTAAAAATTTTTTAAAATGTTTATTTACTTTTGAGAGACAGAAAGAGAGAGCGTGAGTGGGGGAGGAGCAGAGAGAGAGGGAGACACAGTATCTGAAGCAGGCTCCAGGCTCTGGGCTGTCAGCACAGAGCCCAAAGTGGGGCTCGAACCCATTAGCCGCGATATCATGACCTGAGCTGAAGTCGGTCGCTTAACCGACTGAGACACCCAGGTGCCCCAAAAAGCATAAATTACTTTATTTCAAACGTAGATGTGTACATAACTTCTCAAATATAGAACCTGGCACAACATACTAAGTATCAAATAAACTAATGGATTTTTTTTTTTTTTTGCATCAGTACTTCAGGAGAACACACTGAAAGTTATTGCAGATTATAATCTGTGACACAGCAGTGAATTGTTCTGATGATCATTCTCATAAAACCACTTCCAAAACAATGTGTATATTATATTAGGAAACTTCCTTTCATTCTGTCCTGTCTGAAATCTTAAAACCTTTTCAGAAGAATGCCTTGTACTTGCTCTTTGCTCTGACCGTTTAGCGATGTTTTTTTGACCAAAAGCAACAAAGTGCTGATTTGTCCTTAAGTTTTTTGTTTTTTTGTTTTTAAGTTTATTCATTTAGAGAGACAGAGACAGAGTGAGAGCGAGCACCTGTGCTCAAGGGGCATGCAGGGAGGGGCAGAGAGAGAGAATCCCAAACAGGCTCCTTGCTGTCATGACAGTGCAGAGCCCAGTGCAGGGCTCCATCCCACGAATTGCAAGATCATGACCCGAGCTGAAATCAAGAGTCAGATGCTCAAATGACTGAGCCACCCAGGTGCCCTTGCCCTTGAGTTTATTAGGCTCCAGGCTAACCCTCTTAGGAGAGCATTGTCTCCAAATTGCCTTGCTCCTTGGGTGGTGCTTGCATCCTTGCCTTAACTCCTCATCCAATCAAAACTTCAGTCTAGGATTGTCACATAGAACACCTGCCTAATAAACCAATTTGTGAGGCGGTTAATGACTGATAATAGCTTTATGTGTGGCCCCTCAATGACATGTCTGTGCCACCTAAAGACGCTGACTGGGACTGCCTTAATTCAGATGTGTTGTGGCTTGTAGGGGCTGGAGCTCAAGGGAGGTGGGGAATGTGGAAGCTCTTGCCAGAGCTTTCCCATATTCTGTGAAGATGATCTATTCAATCTACAAAGAAAAATGCTGTGCTTATAAACAATAGGGACAAAGGTAGAATAGACCTTGTGATCTGAAAGGCCATCTTTGCCTCAAGCCAGCCTCCCCAGAAAAATCACTTTAAAATGACGGTTGTCTGGGAAGGATTATACATTGATGTAAATAGTATTTATGATGTAAATAGTAAATAGCAAACAGCCAGCTTACGAGAACAGGATAGGTAAATTTGATAATAACATAGTGGATATAAAACAGAAACTACAGGGGCGCCTGGGTAGTTCAGTCTGTTAAGCGCTGGACTTTGGCTCAGGTCATGACTTCATGGTTTGTTAGTTTGAGCCCCAGGTAGGGCTCTGTGCTGACAGCTTGGAGCCTGAAGCCTGCTTCAGATTCTGTGTCTCCCTCTCTCTCTGCCCCTCCCCTGCTCACATTCTTTCTCTCAAAAATAAATAAATATTAAAAAATGTAAAAAAAAAAAAAAAAGAAAAGAGAAACTACAAAGCCAAGTGTGTAAGAAATACCACGTTGCACATTTCCTCTAAACCCTTTTGTTTGCATCGGGGGCTAACTAGGAAAATAGAGACCACTTCAAGTTTTTCCAAACAGACAACTAAACACAAGGAAAGGATAACACAGGCAATGGAAGAACTCAGAAGCTAAACAGGGGTTGGTGAAGTGAGCATAGACCCTTGCTGGAGAACTAAGGGGAGTAGAGAGGGTTACTGGAACCCAGGGACCCGGAGGTATGGCCAACCTGGGAGCTATGGCCAACCTGGGAGCTATGGCCGTAGAGGAGAAACAGCTACTGCCAAGTAGTCCTTTATGGCAGGGAAAAGGGGGAAATGTAAATAGGTTCTCCTCTCCTCCTGCCCTCTGATCTCCTGCCAGTGCCTGACATTTAGCCAAATGTAGACTCCCGCCATCATGAGAACCAGGAAAACACCCTTCAGGGCTTAGCCCTTCTGCAACATGGAGGCAAACAGGGGAAGGACATGGGGTGTGCATCTAAGGGCAAACAGGCCCCAGATCAGCACATCTTTTTATTTCACTTTCAAGGCTTCAGTCTTTCTCCCAGTTTTTTCCCCACTCCCTTGGGTAGGGTCAAAGTTCCAAGAGTTCCATTCCAGGCCATGGGTAGGTAGTGATGACAGGCAGTGGGAAGAAGTCCTTTGGTTTATATGCAATTATCCACAGAGGTTTCTATTGTCCCTTCCCAGAACTATCACCTATGGCAGCAGGCTGCAGTGCACAACATGTCCATAGATGGGATGGCCCTGTCCTATACACTTGAATCCTCCCTTTAGCCCTCTCCTATTCTAGCACACACTTGGAGCCAAAGAATATTTCTAAGGTCTAGGACTGTCCTACTAAGCCTCACACATTATCAGTCATTTATATTTAGGGTCCTTTATCAAACATATGATATAGGCAGGTTGAAAGTTTAAGAATGAAAAAAAAAGATACATCATGCAAATATTGTTGAAAACAAGAGTAGCATCATTAATATTAGATAAAGTAGACCTCAGATCAAAGAAAATTGATAGAAAGGGCATTATAAGATGATTAAATGGTCAATATACCCAGAGACTACTGTGCAATACACCAAATAGGAGAGCTGCAAATTACGTAAAACAAAAGCTGGTGAACTGAAAAGAGAAATAGGCAAACATACACTTACAGTTGAAGACCTCAACACCCCTCTATTAAGAACTGATAGAACAACTAGACAATAAATCAGCAAGGATCAATAACAACATCACCCAACAGGCTGTAACTGACATCTATGGAACACTCCACCCAAGAACAGAAGAATGTACAACTTTTTTTTTTTTTTTTTTTTCAACGTTTTTTATTTATTTTTGGGACAGAGAGAGACAGAGCATGAACGGGAGAGGGGCAGAGAGAGAGGGAGACACAGAATCGGAAACAGGCTCCAGGCTCCGAGCCATCAGCCCAGAGCCTGACGCGGGGCTCGAACTCACGGACCGCAAGATCGTGACCTGGCTGAAGTCGGACGCTTAACCGACTGCGCCACCCAGGCGCCCCTGTACAACTTTTTTTTTAATGTTTATTTTATTTATTTTGAGATAGAGAGCATGAGCAGGGGAGGGACAGAGAGAGAGAGAGAAAGAGAGAACCCCAAGCAGGCTCCACGCTGTTAACACAAGAGCCCAATGTGGGGCTCAATCTCATGAATAGCAAGATCATGACTTGAGCCGAAATCAAGAGCCAGACGCTCAACTGACTGAGCCATACAGGGGCACTTGTATAGTCTTTTCAAATGCCCATGGAACATACACCAAGAAGGACTATCCTGGTTCATAAATCAAATCTGAACAAATCTAAAACAACAAATCATACAGAGCATTTCCTCCAACTATAAGGAAATCAAACTAGAAATCAATACCACAAAGAAAACCAGAAAATGCCCAACACTTGGAACAAAACAACAAATTTCTACATAATCCATTAATCAAAGAGGAAATCTCAAGGGAAATTTTAAAAATACATTTATTTAACAGAGTGAAAATGAAAATACAACATTTCAGAACATGTGGGACACAGGTAAAGCAGTCCTGAGAAGGAAATTTGTAGCACTAAAAAGAGTACATTAGAAGAGAGGAAAATCTCAGATTAATAATCTCTTATTTTAAGAATCTAAAAACAAACAAGCAAACAAAAAGAGCAAAATAAACCCAAAGCAAAAATCAGAACAGAAATCAATGGAATTGAAACAGAAAACAATGGAGAAAATGAATGAAATGGAAAGCTGGTTCTTTGAAAGTATCAGTAAAACTCAGTTTCTAGCAAAACTAAAAAAAAGAAAATCCAAATGATCAAAATCAGGAATAAAACAGAGGATGTCACTGTAGGCCCTGAAGACATTAAAAGGGCAGTTAGAAAATACTAGGAACAACTCTACACTCATACATTGGACAACTTAAATGAAATGGACCAATTCCTTGAAAAATATAAACTACCCAAATATACCCAATATGAAGTAGATAATAAGAACAACCATGTAACTATTAAAGAAATTTAATTCATAACTTTACAGCTTCCAAAAAGCAATATCTGGGTTGAGAGAACTCCTAAAACCTCTATCATACATTTAAAGGATTAGTACCAGGGGTGCCTGGGTGGCTCAGTTGGTTAAGCAGGTAAACAGTTAAGCGTCCAACTTTGGGTCAGGTCACAATTTCATATTTTGTGAGTTCCAGTCCCGTGTCAGGTTCTGTGCTGACAGCTCAGAGCCTGGAGCCTGCTTTGGATTCTGTGTCTCCCTCTCTCTCTGCCCCTCCCCCACTTGTACTTTGTCTCTCTCTCTCTCTCTCTCTCCCAAAAATAAATAAATAAACATGAAAATAAATATATAAAAAAAAAAAGAATTAGTACCAACTCTGTGGTCCCTTTCAGAAAAAGGATGAGGAATGAACACTTCCCAATTCATTTTATGAAGCTAATAGTACTCTGATACCAAAACCAGAAAAAGACACTACTAAAAAAAGAAATCTGCAGACAAATATCCCTCATGAATATAGTTGTAAAAAAACTCAACAAAATATTAGCAAATAAAAATCAGTGATATATAAAAAGAAGTATACACTATGACTGAGGGAGTTTATATCAGGGATGAAAGGCTGGCTTGATACTTAAAAATCAATCAATGTTATCCATCATAGTAATATATTAAAGTAGAAAACTCATATGATCTCATCAATTAATAAAGAAAAGGCATTTGACAAAATTCAACAGCTATTCATGATTTTTAAAAAAGCTCATAGAAAATGGGAATGAAGAGGAACCTTCTCAATTTGATAATGAGCATCTATAAAAAAAAGCTACAGTTAATATGATATTAATAGTGGAAGATGAAATGCTTTCCCCTAAGCACTTGGGAAAATACAAAATTGTTCTCACTACTCATCTTCAAATTGTGCTGGAATTTCTAGCCAGTACAATAAGGCAAGAAAAGATTGGAATAGAAGAAAGAAAACTACTTCTATTTTCAGATGACCTAATTTTCTATGGAAAATCCCTAGAAATCTACAAACAAAAACAAATAAACAAACAAGTTCCTAGAACCATTTGAAGAGTTCAACAAGGCCTCAATATACAAGATATACATACAAAAGTCTACAGTATTTCTGTGTACCTGTAATGAGTATATGGAAACCAAAATTTAAAATACAGTATCAATAACAATCACTCAAAAAAGAAATATCTAGGTATAGGTATAGGACTTATATGTTGAAAACTATAAAATGTTGATAAAAGAAATCAAAGATCTAAATAAACAGAGAGACATACTGTGTTCACGGATTGGAAGATTCAACCTAGTAAAGATATCAGATCTCTTTAAATTGATCTGCTGGTTTAATGAAGTCCCTACCAAAGTCCCAATAAGGTTTTTTGTAGACAGAGATGAGTTTATTCTATAATCTATATGGAAAGGCACAGTCCCTAGAACAGCTTAAAAAAAAAATCTTAAGAAGAATAAAGCAGAGAGAATCAGTCTACTCCTTTGGAAACTGATTTTTGACATAGAAGCAAAAGCAATTCAACAGAGGAAAGATAGCCTTTAGAACAAATATTGCTCCAAGCCATCGGACATCTTGGAAAAGAAAATTGAAGCTCAACGTGTCTTACACTTTCTGCAAAAATTAACTAAAAATGAATCTTGAACTTAAATGTAAAACATAAAACTATAAAAACTATAAAACTTTTCAAAAACGCTAAACTTTTAGCTAAAACATGCAAAACATGATTCATAAGATGAAAAACTAATAAAGTGGACTTCATGAAAATTAAAAACATTCGCTCTGCTAAAAACCCTGTTAAGAGGATCAAAAGACAAACTGAAGATGGGGAGAAAATATTTACGGATCATATACCTAATGAAGAACTGGAATCTAGAATACATTATAAATGTTTAAAACTCAACCGTAAAAAACTCAATCCAATTAGAAAATAGGCAAAAGATATTTAGAGATATTTCACCAAAGAGGATATACAGATGGCAAATTGGCACATGGAAAGATCACTAGCCATTATGGGAATGCAAAGTAAAACCACAATGAGATACTACTTACATAACTATCATAATGGCTAAAATAACAAATAGTGACGACACCAAATGCTGGTGAGTATGTGGAGAAACTGAATCATTCACATTGCTGGTAAAAATGTAACATGGCAGAGCCACTGTGGAAAACAATCTGGAAAAACACTCTGGAAAAAATTAAACATGCAGCTACATATGACCTAGCGATTACACTCCTGAGCACTCTTTCCAGGGAAATGAACACCTACATTTACTCAACAAACTCTACATGAATACTTATAGCCTTCATAATAATGCTCAGCATTATTCATTATAGTCAGAAACAGGAAACAACCCAGGTGTTGTTCAATGGGTGAATGGTTAAACAGTGATGCAACCATACCATGGAATACTACTCGGCAATAAAAAGGAAAAAAACTATAGATTCATGCAACAATCTGCAGAGAATTGTACTGAAACAAAAAAGCCAATCTCAAAATCTTACAATCTGTATGATTCCATAAATAGGAAATTCTTGAAATGACAAAATTATAGAAATGGAGAAGAGATTAATGGTTGCCAGGGGTTAAGGCTGTGATATTGCACCATAATATAGTACCACGTAGCACTATACTGTAAGTTACCAATGGGGAAAACTGGCTAAAGAGTTCATGGAATCTCTCTGTATTATTTCCTATAACTGCAAAATAACTCAAAATAACAAACGTTAAAATATTGGATTTAAAAGCAGCACATCTGCATATTTAGAACATATTTTTAGAAGCATAGCCCAGAAGTGGAAAGTATTAGTTGCCCCCAGGGAGGAAAGATGATGGAAAGGAAAGATGATGGCTGGGGAACACAGTGGGAGGTAAATTTGAAATATACTCTTCTGTATATTTCCAATTTTGAACTATGCAAAATTAATGCCTATTCAAAAAATAAATTTTCACATATCTATTTTGTAATTCCTCAGCCAATCAAAGCCTGATGATTTCCAATTGTTAACAGTCTTGATTAACCTGTTAATTTTCTATTCAGAAAGTACATGAAGTGGCTCTTTTCCCCTTCCAGTCATTAACCTATTGCAGTATTACAAGTACTTTGTTCTTCCTAAACACTTAGCCAAAATCTTTATTTTTTTTTAATTATGAACATTCACTTTTATATACTCATTCTTTTCCAGAATAAAAAGCAGTTGGTGGGAAAATCTTTGTTCCTCTTTGTTACTAGTGTAGTTACTACAGTTTGTTTACTATGAAATTACCACCATTTCCTAGACTTCCACATCAGCTCCGGGGCACGAGTGGGATAATTACTTTAAGGCTCCTCTGTTTTCCAATCCAGAATGAAGTTTTAGGTTGATTTTTCTTTTGCTGTTGAAAAAATGTTGGACAATACATTTCTTCAGTGCATTTACAAGTTTGAAAGGAAGCATGTATCACCAAGTACATGGTGCAAATTATATGAAAGTTTGATTGAGATTTTACACTGTTTTTGAAAACGATTTTTGATTTAGACTTAAACCAGATCCAGACTTTTCCCATGTTCCTCCTGCTGGGTTTTCAATCTAAAATTGCCAGAAGTCTAAATGAAGTTTATCTCACTTTGTGATAGATGTAGTCCTGAAATATTCAGCGGAAATGTCGATCTGTATTTGATGCCCAACCACTGGTTGATACGTGTTTTTCCTGCCTTACGATTTATGATTTTAAAGTATCTTACCCGCTCCTGGAAGAAAGGGCCCGTGACTTAGAATGACTTCGTGGAAGACTGCGCTATGTGCTGTGACATGCTAACACTTTCCAGTTGGAAATAACACTAGAACTAGTAGCTAAAACTACCTCCCGCTAATCATTTCACAAGTGAGGCAGTAAAGCTTTAAAATAAAGTGCCTCCCCACACATTGGAAATAGAATTCCATTTACAGAAATTAATTTACATTTTTCAGGAACATGGTTATTGTGTAAAAAGCTGTACATCCGGGCTTATGGCTGAACAGAGGCCACATGTATATAAAGCAACGTCAGTGGGCTTTGGAGCCAGACGAGATGGGGTTCAGGTTCAGACAGCGTCACCTGATGGAATACTTACACTGGGGAGGATACGTCCTCGTGGAGTAGAAGTTAAGATGCAGTGAAAACAAATGGTGTAGGGCTTTTGGCGTCCAGAGGTGCTCAAAAACCTTAGTTTCTTCTTTAATTTCCCTTCCCCATTAAAAATCGATTTACTTGAATTAAGAAGTCAGGTTGCCGGGGCGCCTGGGCAGCTGAGTGGGTTAAGCCTCCAACTTCGGCTCAGGTCACGATCTCACAGTTGGTGGGTTCGAGCCCCCATTCAGGATCTGTGCTGACAGCTCGGAGCCTGCAGCCTGCTTGGAATTCTGTGTCTCCCTCTGTCTCTGTCTCAAAAATAAAGAAACATCTACAAAAGAAAAGAAGTCAAGTTGAGCTTTCTAACAGTAGTATTGGGGAAATTTGGAGGGGTGAGTGTATGAAATAAAGAATGTATTGTCGGGCAACAGCTTCGTGACATCACAGTTCACTTTATGTAAAAACCAGAGGCTTCATTGGTGGAGGAGAAGCTAGTGTTCATCATCGAGGTGTCTTGGCTCCCCAGTCTGAACAGGGTTTGTGCCACAGGCGGTGGCAGGGAGCGTGTCTGTTTCTTAAGTGGACCCACGTTCCGAAGGCTGATAAACGTGTGAGCTGCTCGGAATGATGGTTCTTGGTGCACGAACTCCTTCCAGTTCCTCAAGCTGCAGAGGCAAATCCCTTTAATTCGGGAATTATCCCTTTCCTTTGGCTAAAACTCTTCAGTACTGGCAAGGGGACAGTAATAAAGTGACAAAGTCCTTGCCTTTTCCCTTGCTGTTTGCAGTTGGGCATGTTTCATGGTAGCCACTGTGTCGGGCCCTGTGCACCTGTGGGGGTGAAGTGGCTCCACAAGGCTCATTTGGGGCTCCCTCGTCCCAAGTTAAACACAACAACAGAAATGCAGCAACCCAAGAAATCTTTCCAGGTGGAAAGGACTTTGGGGAATTTTCTTGGCCTTAAGAAGTTAAGCCAATTAACTAGTCAGGTAAGAGGTGAAGATACATTCTCTTACACATTATCTCCCATATTATATTACAGTTAGAAATATGTTTCTATTCCTTACTATGAATTTAAACTTTTGTGCTCTGACATTTATTGTTCATTTCCCTCCCCCACCCGTGTATTTGTCTCTTTCTCTGTGTGTGTGTGTGTGTGTGTGTGTGTGTGTGTGTGTGTTTTATTCATTAGTTACCCCTAGGAAGGATAAATGGATATGGCTTATTCTGTTTTTATTTTTTTATTTTTTTAATGTTTATTTATTTTTGAGAGAAAGGGAGAACACATGTGGGGGACAGGCAGAGAGAGAGAGAGAGGGGCACAAGGAGAGGGAGACACAGAATCTGAAGCAGGCTCAAGGCTCCGAGCTGTCAGCACAGAGCTCAATGCAGGGCTTGAACTCACAAACTGTGAGATCATGATCTGAGCTGAAGTTAGACGTTTAACTGACTGAGCCACCCAGGTGCCCCAGACATAGCTTATTCTTAAACCTTAGGACACTTCACTTTTTGAGAGCCAAAGCCAACATGGACTTTCTGCTGAAATTCCTTGATGTTGTTCCAGATTGAATATCTCACTGAAAATATGCTTGAGGATGATTTCGTTTTCTGGATTACATTCCTTGGAGGAAGGGGCTAGAAACAAGGGCAGGTTAAGTCCCTGTGGGGCAGGCCATAGGGTTTTACTAAAACGGGGAGGGTGAACATTGGCAGCAAGGAAAAAGAAGGAAGAAGAACAAGACAGATAGTGTTTGCTCTTAAATGATCCCTTTGATGGGCAGAACTTGCCTGTTTTTCTTTTCTCTTGGACTAGGGAAACAGACATATTTGGGGTATAATATTAAATAATATTAAAGGTTTTTAACCTTTGTTGTAATTAATTTTATTAAATTATTCTTCATTCTTCAGAGAAAACTGTTTCACCCATACAGCCTTGACTGCTGGCACTTTTGGGGAATTAGACTACATAGTAATAAATCAAAGTGCAGAATTTCCAACCACAGGAACATGGAGTCCAGGCCAGTACCCTAGCAGGGCGGACAGTAGGGAGTTCTAGAAGGTAGTAGCCCCCAGTGGAACTGAGGGCAATGGAGAGGATGCGGCATGAGGACCAGTTACCAAGATGAGGCTTCGGAGGTGGGGGTGGGGGGATGTGAAATGAACCTTCTCCTTCACAAATCTCATAAAGAGAGTAAAAGTCGGTGAAATGGGAGAGGTTGTCACATAGATCACACTCAGTAGACACAAAGTATCCCTACTCACAACGTGAAAGAAACCCCAGTTCCCACATTTGCCTCTCCCCTTCTTATCTTGGGTGCTTTCTTTCATTAGGAACAAACTTCCAATGTCAGAGAATTATCAGCTGTGTAGTCACCTAATCAAATAAGACAACAAATCAATCTGAGACCATTTTAACAGGTTAGTTCCTATTAAATCAGTAGATTAACACCAGTAATATACTGTATCTACATGAGCATCCACCTTCATTGAAGATGGCACAGAGCCACAGTTCCATAAGGCATTAACCTAATGTACATCAACTCAAATTTATGAAGATATGTGAAGTTTCTTTGATGTTTCTGTATTTCCATATTGTTTCAATAGCCACAAGTGAAATGTTGTAGCTAAAGAATATTTAAGATGCCTCTTTTACTGTAAGTTTCTAGTTGCCAGTTGAAGTCCCTACATTGACATTTAACTCTGACATCTACATTTCAAAGTATCCTGCCCTTGTTGATGTATAATTTGCATACAATAAGTTCTTAGCTCAAACTCTAATGTAGTCAAAAGGACAGTCAAATCACAGAACTTTCATACACTCGTTTCTGTAAATAGCACACATATATTAATGCGCACCACATGGGTGATTATCATTTTGGGGGTTTTTTGGAACTCAAAGAGATTTTTATATTGAAGTCATCATCCTACCTAAGTATTCAGCAGAATTCATGAATAGAAGACTCATAGGGACAGAATGGTCTAGATATCAATGGTCACTAACCTCCGTCTCTCTGTACTCATTATTGAAAAAGATAGTCTTATTAGGAGACTGGACTCTCCTTTTGTTGCACATGACCAAAGCTTTGAAATGTTGAGAGGTAGCATCTGTGAAGGATAAGCTGGTGTTCAAAAAGCTTCGTGCAGTTTTTTTCTCTCTCATCCTATGCTAAAGTTGATGATTTAACAACTGTAAAGATCAACTTATCCATTTCCTGGAAAAATCCACTACCCAAAGTCATATAAAACAAATTTGGAGTAGAAAGTCCATTTAATCACTTCTCAAAGAAATATTTCGCTGGCAGAGAAAGCAACTTGATATTAGAAGTTTGCCCATTTAGGATTTCAGTAAGAACTGCACATACCCTCACGGGGTTGGGTAGATTATCCAGGTCCTCCTGTTGGCCCATTTGACCTCTCTTTCCTGGGCAACCTAAAGACAAGAGCCCTAAATGGTTTCCAAGCCTCGATTTCCACTTCTCCAAGCTACCCTTTCGGTTCTTTGAACCTCTAAGTATTTACCTGGAAAAGCCCCCATGGCTGTCTTACAAAGAAAGCTTCTCTGAATCAACCTTTTTTTTTAAGAGACAGTATCTGGTTTGTTGAGGACGTGGCACCTCCATCCACCACAATTTAGTGAGTTTAATCAACAATTATTGTTTTAAGTACCTTAGCAAATAGGATGACTATGACTTCCTTATAAGGCATTGTGATTTTTGCACTATCACTTTATTGATTATTTTTGAAACTTAAGCCCATTCTTAATGACACAGCCAGAAATTGTAAGTCGGCTCTTGGGTTCCTGTGCTTCTCAGTAACATAGCCATCTTGGGAATGCTACGTTATTAACTCTATTATGATTATTACCAGGCAAATGAAAGCTTTGTTTCTCCATGCTAAATCACAGAATCAGAAAGTAAAGAGTTGGCTTTTAAAATCACACTGTGCATGCTTAAGTTTGGGCCTTAAATCAAACCTGGTGTGTTTGTATGTATGTATGTATGTATGTATGTATGAGAGGTGGGGAGGGAGAGAGAGGGTGGAGGAGAGAGAAAGAGAGTGAGAGAGCGAGAGAGAGAGATGAGACATTACTACATTCTTGGAGGAAGGCTGATCATCCTTTCCCCCCTAAAACCTAGGTTAGCTTTACCATGTCTCTGTAGTCACATTTTCAGTTCTTGCCTTTCCATTGCTACAAATCCTGGATGAGCAACTTTCTTCATTCCCACATTCTGGGAGCATACCTGCGACATACAATCAATACCTTCTTGGTCTAGATTCTATTCCCTCAAATCCCTTAGTCCCCAGGATATTCAACAAAGAACTGTTGAGCAAGGAGCAATTGCTCACCAGCCCTCCAGGTCTTGCAGAAGGTATAGATCAGAGATCAAAGCTTTTTTTTTCTCTTTTATCACCATAATTCAGTGCTAGTACATAGTGAGCACTCAATAAATATTGAGAGAAGCAAGGAAGGAAGGGGAATTTTGCAATTGATCTGGCAAAAAACAAACAAAAAACTGGGTGCTTACTTTTTATGGCATGGCATAAAGGGGTTGGTGGTTAGGAAATCCCAATGCCTAAGATCACTCAGAAGCAAGACTGCCATTTTATATATATGGGGGAGAGGGAAGATACTAACACACGTGAAAGTGGTGATGATGATGATGATGGTGACAATGATAATATTTCTTACTTAAAATTTACTGATTTTTAACTGGAGGACTAAAAAATTGAGGAAAGAACACACTTTGATCCGGTTATAATAATATTAGTTACAATCATTTACATGAACAACTTCTATCTAAGCCAGACTACTTTGCAATATGATAATGATAATAAACATTTTAATAGGTGAGCTTACTTTTATTATAATTTTATCCCACTGAAGTATTAATCTATATATACTTCTTCATAGCTGTCAGGTAGTAGAGTGATGTTTATTCAGAATATTGCTTAGGACTTTAAAAGAGTCAAAGAAAATATTGCATCTAGTCAAGGGAAAATATATTTCCCCCAGCTGTGGTGAATAAGCTGTTTTGCTCTTTTACTAATTATCCATATCCTCAAACCAGGTTGGATTATCTTCATAATCAGCCTTTGCAAACAAGTGCTATTTTGTTTTGATTACAAACAAGTTGATAGCTTAGAAATGTAATAATTTCTTATGAACAGTACATACAGGGATAAGCTGTATGTGTTTAGGGATACCTGATCTGCTTTTCCTGAAATTTACTAAGCTTTGTATCTTGGATATTCTTAAATTTTATAGACTATGCCTAAATGTGGCTTTTTCTTTATTTCTCATTTTTGTCACACACTATATATATTTTTTTCACTGAAAACATTCACCTTTCATTCTGGGCAATTGATGTCCATTGTTTCTTCAAACATTAACTCCTCTCTCTACTTCTGGGACTCCTAATATCAAGATGTTAGCTTTTATACTTATCACCTCCACATTGCTTAGCTTTCCTTTTATATTTTCTGTGTCGTTATCTTTACCTGTTCCCTTCTGGGAGAGTGCCTCCATCAAATCTCCAACATATTCATTAATTCTGCTATTGTGCCAATTCTACTTTTTATCCTGTCTATTGTGCTCTTTATTTCAAGTCCTATACTATTTTACACATAATATTTCCACCTGTTACTTTTCACATTTTCATACTGTTTCATATTGGTAATATCTTTCCTAAGCCATTTGAGTGTATTTATAATGCTTATTTTGAATCCTTGTCCCATCAGTTGTAAAATTTATTCTTTTGATGGACTCTAATGCAGTTTGCTGTTTTCTTTTAAAATAGCTGTGCTCCTTAGATATCTCCTTACTTTAACCTTTCAGTTAATATTGCTATTGGAGTACACATTGCTCTGTCCAGAAACATATGTGGGGGAAGATGAAAGGTCAAACTCCAGTCTAACTCAGACCTGATGCCCTTGGAGTGTTTGTGGGGCAGCGGACAGGTGTGCGCCTAAAGGTGGAGTGCCATGGGCACCAGAAAAACATCTTAGTTTGTGTCACCAGTCCTGGAGGTTTGGGTGAGGAGGCAGGGGAAGAGAGGTGACTGTCCAAGGCTATCAATCTCCACCTGCTTGTTTTTGAAACTCCTAACCAACATTTGGGTTGCCAAGATTTTACACTTGAGGACACTTGCATCTATGTGGATTCTGGGCACAACTGAGGCAAGATCGAGAATGCCCTGGACTAGGACCTTCATTCCCTCATGCAACCATTCAAAACAGCCCTCAATCTTCCCAGGAATTTCTGACAGCTTGCTGTCTATCCTGATGTTTCTATTTCCACTGTTTTCACTGGCGTTGATATTGGGGCAGTGATCTTGTGGTGCCTGATAGCACAGTGTCTTGATAGGAAGGGGTGATTAAAACTTATCTTACTTGGGGTGTCTGGGTGTCTCAGTTGGTTAAGTGGCCAACTTTGGCTCAGGTCATGATCTCACAGTTCGTGAGTTTGAGCCCCACATTGGGCTCTCTACTGTCAGCAGAGAGCCTGCTTCAGATCCTCTGTTCCCCTCTCTCTTTGCCCCTCCCCTGCTCATGCTTGCTTTCTCTCTCTCTCAAAAATAAGTAAACATTAAAAAAAAACTTACCTTACTGAAACTCCATATAAAATCATGCATGGTACTCCAGCGCTTCATAAACATTGTTAACATTTTGTGTAGGCCCACGGTGACAAGATGCTTCATTGCAATATGGAACTTTCAAGCAAGTAAATGGTATTCTATGATAAAATATATTATGGTTGTGAGATTGGAAATGATAAGTCAATACGTATCACCCAAAAATGTGGCCGTGTTTGTTTTATCTCTTCTATCTGAGACACATGATTGTGTTGTGTTTCTGATCCAGAAAGAGAAAATCCTTTAAGATAGCATCACAGGCCCACCAAAATCTGGCTGGCAGAATTTGCTTTGGCTCCTCTGATACATAGCAGTGCTAACTTCTTGCTTGCTTTAGTCTAGGCTGCTAAATTTGTGTTTTAAAAACAGTCAACCGTCAAATCCCAGTCCTTTAACACCACACGAGTTAACATTTCTCTCTCGTGTTATATGTCACCATAAAAATGCCCTGCTTCGTACAGTCATTCAAGGACACAGGCTGATGGACCTTCCACTATGCCAACACATGGTGGGAGAAGAGAGAGAAAGGACATCTTAGATCTGCTCTGCTGCACCACTGCTGCTCAAAGCTCATTGGCTAGAACTAGTCAAATTGCCAGGTCTGTCCCCAACGGCCGGAATGTGTTGTTTTCCATATGCCTCAAAGGAGAGGAGATTGGATATTGACGAGCTACCACATGTCCTCAATGCTGTGTCAAATGTGTTTATGATATAAGCTTGGTTTCCAAGATGATACACTACTCAGATTCTCCTCTTAGCTTTTTTATTCACTTTTTCTCCCAGTGGATTTACTTCTTTCACATCCCTTATAAATATGTTTCCCAAGGTTCAATTTCCAGCCATATGCTACACTTCTTATGTACTATTTTTCTTGAAGATTTAAGAATCATCTATCATGGTGTCTCTCATAGTTCCTTAACTATAGAAGTCTAACAAATATTGAATTATTGATGAGCTAATTAAATATGAGCTCAAAGCTAAATGCTGATTTTAGAAATTCTATATTTGGTATGCATATTTAGCAATCTTTTAAACTTAATAGTATAAATCTTCAGCATTCTACCTCCTTTTTCTCATTTCTCTTTTCAGTTTTTTTTCACCTTAACACCTTAACTTTACTATTAAAAAAAAAGTATTAACTGTATAATGAACTCTGGCCTTTGATAAACCAGAGTTTATAAGTAATAACAGCATGAGGATATTCAAATGATGAAAAAGTAAACAAGAAAGCAAAGTATTATTTTTTATTTCCTGCTTTCTTTTTTTTTAAATTTTTTTTTAACATTTATTTATTTTTGAGACAGAGAGAGACAGAGCATGAATGGGGGAGGGTCAGAGAGAGAGAGGGAGACACAGAATCTGAAACAGGCTCGAGGCTCTGAGCTGTCAGCACAGAGCCCGATGCAGGGCTTGAACTCATGAACTGCAAGATCATGACCTGAGCCGAAGTCGGACGCTTATCCAACTGAGCCACCCAGGCGCCCCTTTATTTCCTGCTTTAAACCACTGAGTGACCATCTTCTTTATCAGTTGTCTCTAATGACTGTTACACAAATAATGCTAACTTCAGTGCAAGAATAATTTTGGAAACAGTATTTCTTTTGTTTAGTATCTTCAATTGGAAGCTTTTTTAGAAGAGTAGTGATTTTCATAGGTAGGAGCAACGTTTAGGGCTAGATGACCAAAACTAATGTTTTAAAATACTGAAAGTCATCTTCATTAAAAGACTTTTATGTGGATATATAAGTAACTCAAAACACAAAATAGATTCATTTAAAAAAATCTATCGAACACAACTGTACTTAAGGCATCTTGTATAAATTCACTTTGAAATCTCTGACATTCAGGTAACAATGAATAGATTTCTAAAAATGTATCTAATCCTCTTAGATGGATTTAAATTTGTACATTTCTCTGTGTGTACTATGTATGAATATATATAGACACATGTACATATATGTCTCTGTATCTATATATCTAAAGAGAGAGCAAGGCCGATGATCTGACTCTTGTTCCTGCTGTTTTGTCATTGGGTTCCATGGGCCAGGAAAACTTTTTCTTGCATTCATTTTTCTTTGTTTAGTCCAAAAATATACCAAAGGGAAACTATGATTCCATATGGAATTAGAGGTATACTTTTTACTCTATGCCAAACATATTCATAAACAAGAGTCATAAATCAGATTAATTTTCAACTAAATTATACTGAACCTCTACTATAACTGCCTGCTAGAGTGCTAAATGCTTTTATGTATCTTTTATGTTTTATAAAGAGCCAGAAAACAGTACCATATATATAAAAATACTATGTCTATTATGATTTTTTATAGATTTATTGGAGTATAACTAAAATAAAACAAACTGCACTTATTTAAAAAGTACAATTTGTTAAGTATTGATGTATGTACACACTTGTGAACTCATCCCAACAACCCAGATAATGAAGATATCAATCAGCTGCAGAGTTACCTTGTACCTTTGTCATCCTTTCCTCCCACAGCGATCGCATTACCACCCCGTCCCCCACCTGGGCAGCCGGTGATCTGCTTTGTCATTAGATTTGTTTTCATATTCTAACATGCTACATACATGGAATGATATAGTACAGATTCTCTTACGCCTGGCTTCCTACAATCATCACAATTATATGGAGACTCATTCCTGTTCCTGCATGTATCTACAGTGTTCTATTTTAATGCAGAATAGTACATGTCCATGGTTTGGATATATCACAATGTGTTTATGTAGTCACCTGTTTGTAGACATTACAAGTAAAGCTGTTATGAACATTCAGGTTCAAGTATTTGTGCGCATTATGTTTTCATTTATCATGGGTGGATATGTACGAGTGGGATGACTGAGTCATATGATACGTATATGTTAATTTTTAAAGTAGGTGTCAAACTCTTTTCCAACATGGTCATATCATTTTAAATTCTCACTAATAGCGTATGAGGGTTCTGGTGGTTCTGCTTCCTTGCCAACACTTAGTACAATCAGCATTTTTAATTTTACTCATTCTAACAAGGGTGTAGTAGTATCTCATTGTGGGTTTAATTTATATTTTCTTAGTGACAATTAATGTTATGCATTTTTCATACGCATCTATGCAATTCTTTGAGGAAGCAGATATTGAGATATTTTGCAAATCTGGATATAGGAGTGTATGTGCCTTCAAAAGTGTTTATACTTTTTTTGTTTTTGTAGTATTTTAGAAGTCTGAAATTATTTGAGTAAAAAAGTAAAAGAGAAGAAAATTGTTATGAATATGGTCACAGGAATTATAAATGTTAAATAATCTCTAAGAATATATTTGCATATACAAATATAATAAATATTTAAAGTATAAATATATACAATATAATATTAAATATCATATAATATTATATTAAATAATAGTTTAAACCCCAAATGATGCTGGCAAAGATCAAGAAGTGGAGAAGGACAGGTGTGAAGAAACAGAAACATAAAAAGCTTCCTATCTATTGAAGTGAACTGAGTCAAAAAAAAAGTTAGTTTCAGTCTTCACTTGCATAATTAGAGATCTGTTTTTTCAATGCAAGTACAAACAAGAAATGAAACCCGTACAAATCACTGCAAAAGACAAAAGCAAAAGAACCAAATTCCTTATATCGAAAGACAAAGAGCACGGGGCTTGGCACCAACACATAAAAATAAAGAATTTAAAACAACATAACAGACAAATCATACATAAAGATTCTTTGAGACACGCAAAAAAAATGTTCATGACAAAATGTTAAATATAATATGTGAGATGCAAACGTGTATTCAGAATGACCATAATTATGTTAAACACACACATATATATTCAGCATAGAAAAAGAATGAATGGGGCCACCTGGGTGGCTCAGTGGGTTAAGTATCCGACTTTGGCTCAGGTCTTGATCTCACCATTTGTGAGTTCGAGCCCCACGTCCGGCTCTGTGTTGACAGCTTAGAACCTGGAGCCTGCTTTGGATCCTGTGTCTCCCTCTCTCTCTGTCCCCCAGCCCCCTGCTTGTGCTCTGTTTTTCTCTCTCTCTCAAAAATAAGTAAACATTTTTTTAAAATTAAAAAAAGACAAAAATGAATAGAGGTAAATACATCAAAGTAGTTGTCTTTGGGTGGTAAACTATGCATACTTTTTATTTTCTTAATTATAATTTATGTTTTTTTCAAAGTTGTCTATAGTGAGCATGAATTACTTTTATGCCAAAAATAGGAGTTGTATTTTAAAAAAGAAAAATATAGCTTTTTATCTCTCCCTGTTTCTAGAGCTAAACCTGATTAAATGGTGCATGAAATGGCATCAAGACCTTCTGCCTAACATTTTCCATGAAAAATGTAAGTCTGCCCCTCGGGCAACATTGCTGAGGTAACAAGTTTTATCACTTAAGTTGTTTTACCTGGAACACTATCCCTCACATCAATTTTAGTTTCATCTTGGGTATATGAAAGGTCATAGCAAGAAGTTACAGGAATAAACATTAATGTCAGTCAATTTTGATTAAAGTGGAAAACTTTCTCCCATTCCAGAGGACCTAAAAGAGAGGGAGTTTTTCCTTTAATTTTTCAATTGTTGTTTGTATTATTAGATGGTTTGGGATCACCTCCAGCAGTGTTCTATTTGACTTCATGGATTCACAAAGGCAGCAGAGGGCAGAGATTAAGAGCATGGCCTCTGGAGACAGGATCTAGACCTGAGTCCCAGTCCTTAAGCTAATAAATGTCTTTGTGCCTTAGTTCCCTCATCTGTGAAATGGGGATGATAATAGTATTACCTACCTCACAATTATTTTGAGAATTTGACGAATTCATGTTTGTAACATGCTCTGAACAGTGCCTGAAACACAGTGAGTGTTGTAGAAGTCTTAATTAAACAGACAAAATAGATAACTGAATTGTAGTCTATGGCACTTCCATCTTCCACCAAGCTCTTGTCCCCTAGAGTAACATAAAGTACTATTTCTATATCTTGTCATACACAGAATTGTGAAACACATTGCATTTTTCCATTTTTCCATTGTGCTCCTGCTTCCTTTTGGTCTCCTAGTCTTCTAGATACAGTGGTTTTCAACCCTTTCTTTATCTTCCATCACCTCCTCAAAAGCTACCTCTCCCCATGGATCCTGCATTCTTGCAGTCCTATTTTCTATTTTCCAGAATCATGGCTGGGGATAATCTCCACACCAACTTTTCTTTACGTGCTCTTCCTTTGCACAGAGCCTTTCTGGAGGTCATGCATCAATCCTATGGATCCAGAATGGTGTGACAAAGAACAGTCGTCAGAGGGACATTAAGCAAGTGTGCTGAGGAAAAGGAAATGGTGTTCAGAACTCCTAGGAAGTCAGTAAATATTCTGGGTTTAGCAAAACTAATCTATGCAATTTTGAGGACTCTATAATATGCTCACGTGTATGTTCCAGTAGGGAGGGAAAAGTGTGCACCATTTCTCAAGCTTATTTGCCTTGTGGAAACTTTTATTTTCTCTCTCTATTCCTGTTGACACCTGGAAGAGTTGGCAGAACACCGCTCTGAAAAATGCTGCATGCCTTTGCTGAAAGGAGTGGCACTCTGTGGTGGAAACAGTCTTGTGGGGAAGAAATATTTCTGAAGACACCATTCAAATTACACCATTTTGCTTTGGTGGCCAGAATAGATTCATCATCAAAATCCTGAAGGTAATTTGATGTCCCTCATCCTGCCCCAGGTCTTCATATGTGTATTCATTCTACACATTTAAAAAAAAAATTTTTTTTTAATGTTTATTTATTTTTGAGACAGAGAGAGACAGAGCATGAATGGGGGAGGGGCAGAGAGAGAGGGAGACACAGAATCAGAAGCAGGCTCTAGGCTCTGAGCCATCAGCCCAGAGCTTGATGTGGGGCTCGAACTCATGAACCGTGCGATTGTGACCTGAGCTGAAGTCGGACGCTCAACCGACTGAGCCACCCAGGTGCCCCTCATTCTACACATTTTTATGGAGAGCCCACTGCATGGCTAGATGAGCACCCCTGACTTTGTTTCCTTGGTTGGGACCACAGAGCCTTACTGGACAGCTGAGAAGGACTATGTGCTGAAGATTGGAAAATAGGGATCAGACATTCAGGTAAGGGACTTTACCCCCCACTTTATGGCACCAGGAAACAGAGTCAGATCCTAGGTGTGGATGGATTGTGAAGGAAGTAGACAGTCATGTGAATTCTGCTTGGTCCACTCTTTACAGTACACCATTCGAGTGTCCTTGGCAACATTCACTCGATCTTCAGTTTAAGAATGGTACAACTTAGAGTCCAACAAGTTACATGAGCTGATAATAAAAACAGTGATGAAAATAGAAAATATTTACTATGTTAGGCACTTTACATATGTTAAATCTGCTTTTACTTTACTTGGAGGGCTAAGTATATTCCTGTCCCTGGTTGAAATGTCAGGCAGATACCTGAATTTTTGGAATCTTAACAAGAACATACGCCTTCTAACCCCATCTGGGCATAAGAATATTCTCAGTTTAATCATTAAAATGCTCAGTGCAGTGTAATAACTCATGTTCCAAGCTTTCTTCCAAGTTAGTCCTCCCTTCCTGTCCCAGCGTGGGCAACTCCTCACACCCTCACTGCAGAGGTAGAGTCCGGGGCAGGAAAGCCCTGCTTGGCTGGCACAGATTGCACCTTTGGGGCTCCTGAGCTGGTGGACCCCTAGGGCTGAGTCCTTCTCTGGCAGAGCTCCTCAGAGACACTGCTGCTGGGGCTCTCACACTGTGAGGCTCACTGCGCCTTGCCCCAACTGGTCATCATGATTCCTCCCTCCTGCCCTGGGCATCTACTTGGTGACCCATCTCCTTTGTGGTGTTCAAGGAATTAAAAAGGAAGCCATGAGACTGAGCTGGCTCTACTGTCTTGGTAGCCTGTGTAAACAAGCAGAAACTTAAACACGAGTCAATTCCTGTAAATGCACTCCTTTGAAGAAAACGAAATTTAAGAACAACCAATCACAAACAGCCAACTGGTTGCTCCTAAATAAGGCAACCACATAAGCTACATTCAATCAGTTTCCTTGCTTTACTTCCAGGTTTGCTTTATAAAAGCCTTTTTCTCCCACCTCTTGTCCATGCAGTGCTCCATCCCTATCCACACTTGCTCTAATAAACTCTTGAAAATTGCAATGGGCCTCAGGTTACCCTGTAACACTGAGTATCAGATTGTCTTTCCAGATAGGGATTCTTCACATCCTTGGAGTTCACATCTTGTCCATGAGAAACAGCCATGCTTTCTGGCAGTCAGCAATAGAAGTGTACTTCGCAAGCAGTTCAGCTCTCCTCCCTTGGCTCTGCTACCTCAGGCCTAACCAGCCACAGCCTCTCACATGACCTTCATGTGCTTCAACTCCAGGACACTCATGTCAAGTCCTCCCAGTGTCTCAAACTCACAAACCATGAGATCAAGACCTGAGTCAAAGTCGGATGCCCAACCAGCTGAGCCACCCAGGTGTCTCTAAATTCTCTTTAAAAACAATTCTTTCTTTTGACCCATCCAAGCTCTCTCACATGCTTGAGGGTATGTATTGAGCTGAAGTTTGCAGTGGCTGATAACTCTTTTCTCAGGTACTGCATCAGTGGCCTATTGAATACCTTGCTACAAAATGTGGAGATATGTTGAACCTATGATTTAGTTCTCAGCCTTTGGGGATTCAGTGTAAACTGAGGTAGGGGGTCTCAATCTAACATCCTGGTATACAACCAGTGTCTGATTTCAAGTGATAGATGTTCTCTGATTATTAATTAGAGACTAGTTACTGGAGTACAGTATAAGCATCACACAGCCAAGGATTTCTATCCTTTTAAAAAGTACTATATCCCCAGCTCCTAGAACATTTTGAGCCTGACATACAGTGGCTCAACAAAGTTTTGTTAAATTTATGTATTATTTTACAGATAAGACAATTGAGGCTTAGAAAGGGTAAGTAACCTGTCCAAACTTAGTCACCTAGTAAACCATGGAGCCATGGTTTGAATAATTGGTGATAGAAAGCAACTAATGGTAATCAGGTATATTTTATTTAAGCTTTTCTTTTTTTTTAAAGCTCTTCTTTTATATATATTCTGTGACTTTATATAGAACTATTTGCATAGAGCCTTTAAATTCATGTTATTTTCATAGAAATCTTCTAGAATTTGATTACCCTGTATTTCAGAGATTCATGCTGGCTCATCGCCTATCAGACAACCTGACCTTGGATGGCTACACTGCCATCTGGTGTTGAATATATGAATTGCCTTTATTAAACACCTTTAGGATAATGGCTTTTTTGAAACTTTATATCCACTAAGTCATTTAATTTTCACAACGACCCTGTAAAATAGGTACTATTTGTATACCCATTTTATAGATGACTTATACACTGGCAGGACCAGGACTTGATCCCAGGCTGTCTAGCTCCAAACCTCAGTCTTTTATTACATTGTCATGTTTTTCTATAGAGGAGAACCAATTCACTCTATTTCAGTAATACTAGATGTTTTAGACCCTCTGCCTTCTCACACTTCTCCAACCTGATGTTGTAATTTTATGGGTTCATTATTATCTCCACCAGCCATATAGTTGATACTAGGGAGAAACTCAAAATCATTTTGTTATTTACTCATATAATTTTCTTTTCCTCATTTCTGAGTATTTTACCACCAATCCAAGTGAGGAAAGTTACAGTCTGGTATTTCACCAACCATAATGAAGCTTACTCTTCAACATCTATCATCTCTAGTTCAATAAACACTATGCAAGAGTTCACATGATATTGTTATAAAATAATGATCCACATGGAAATGTTTGCCTCATTACTTTATAGTTATTTCTCCTAAAGTTAATACTTCACTACCTGAATGGTTTGGAGGAGAACAGCTCTCCTTTGCTGAATCAGAAAATCTGATAATTGCATATCATTAATCTAATGTCATAGCACATTAAAAAAAATGAGTAGGTCAAACATTCTTAGTGAGACCAACATTTAATGCTATGCCCATTATTTTCATAATGTTTACTATCTTTAAAATGCCTTGCAGTTTGCAGGGCACTTTCACATAGCTTTTTTTGTTTTGTTTTGTTTTTATTCTTATAATTACAATTTGAAGTAAGTATTTGTACTCTCATTTACAGATGAGGAAGTTAAGACTTAGAAAGGTTTTGTGACATGTCCAGGGACATAGTTAATAAGTAGCTGAGCTAGTGCTAGAACTCTGTCTGATTATAATCTGGAACCAGACCATTTAAAAGGCTTTCCTAATATCCATACTAATGTCAATTTCTAAATGATCTTTCTCTCGCAAGAGATACATCCATGAGAAAAGAATTTCAAGGTCAAATGCATTTGGGGAACACTGTCTATTAAGTTCCCCATTGGAAGAATCACAGACTTGTTATCATTTTTAAAGGCTATGAAGGACCCTTGCATTAATGAAGCACATTTAACTTTGTTTAACCTGGGCTTATTCCCAGATTTAATTAATCATTGAACTTTTTCCCCCAAGTAATTGGTAATAACAGACAAAAGACCTGCATTAACAACTGTTCAGCTTTAACTGAACAGTGTATTACCAACCATTCTAAAAGGCCCAAGGCTCCATGTGGACAGGCCGTATTTTGGATGAGTTTAGGAAAGATTAGAGCAAGACAGTAGTCGTGAAAGAACAGAAGTGTTTGCTTTTGCTTTTTAGTTTTTAGTCAAAGGGACTTGCCTCACTATAAACGCCATGAAAGTAAGAACCATTTCTAAACATTTTGTGAGGCATATAGTGCAATCCCAAAAATGTATGTTATGGAGAAGAGTGGCATTAATTTCTCACATCAGTTTTATTAATCATAAACATTTGTTTATCAGAAAATTGGAAACTTAAGCCTATTTTTTTTACTTAATAAGGGGCATAGCACTGGGCAATTCTGATGCAGAAAGATCATTTACATAACTGCTATATGTTTAAGGGACTTCTGACCATCATCACTTAATGAATTGACCAATGTCCCATACGTAGTTTTCTTTTTCTTTTTTTTTTTTAATTTTATTTGAGAGGGAGAGAGAGAGAGAGTGCATGCGTACAAGTGGGGGAGGGGCAGAGAGAGGAAGAAAGACAGAGAGAGAGAGCCCCAAGCAGGCTCTGCACTGTCAGTGTGGAGCCTGATGTGGGGCTCCAACTCATGAACCATGAGATCATGACTTGAGCCAAAATCAAGAGTGAGATGCTTAACTGACTGAGCCACCCAAGTGCCCCACCCATATGTTGTTTTCTTAAAGGTCCACATTAATGCCAATAACATATTAGAGGGGATTCAAATCTATTAGAAAATAAATTATCTCACAATTGGAAAAATAAATATTTTCTACAGTACTTTTTGACTTAAAAATCAATTCTCTTTCCTTTTTTCCTCTCTTCTATTCTCTCATTCACCTGTTTACTGATCCAAATTTCTTATCTCAGAACTCTACAGTAAAGGAATTTCAAATGTCAGACAGAGTGGGTACAAATGGACAGACCGATGTATATCTTCAGTGCACCTAAAGCCCTGGCACATTTGGACAAGCACAGGTACAACCTGCCACACAGATACATATTAATTTAGCAGTCTCTCCTGCCCACTCCCTCCACCAAAATGGAACGGAAAACTTAAATCTAAACTTGTATTATGCCACATTTCAGTCAGGTCTTTAAATGAGTATTCTATGCTGGGCACTAGATTGTATTCTTGGCATCATGAATCTTCCATGAGTGATAACTCTGCTTGCAATAAAAGGTCAACAACAATTTTGAACAATTCGGTTTTTCTCCAAACATTTAATTCTTGCCTGCATGAGCACCTTCATGTATACAGACACACACAAACATAGAGTTTACTAAATTATTGCTCTTTCAAAACCTACTGTTTACTGGTAAGAGAATTTGAAAACCCAGTAGCCACATAGCAAGTCTGAAAACAACTCATAAGCTACCAAATTATAATAAACCTGGATTTAATCCTACAGATTGTTCCCTATTACGCTCATCCCTAAAGACCAGGAATTTCACATAGGTCTAATTGGTATACCTTTGTACTTTGTAAAGAGACACCCAGACTATTGTAAACTGCCACACTTGAATTGCTTTCGTGGTGGAAATATTTACTAAAGGTCAAGTTGTATCATTCAAGCAAATAAATCCTAACAAGAGCAAAGGCTGAAATGTCTTAAGTGGCCTTCCACTTCCAGGAACCTAAGAGGTGTCTCTTCACCTGTTCTGTGGTATTGAGGAAATAATAATATCTTACCTTGGTGGTATGCTTCATAGTCTACCAAACATTTTCCCATATATCATCTTACTGTTGCTTATCACAAAAAGCCTGGAAAGCAGGAAAAGCAGATATTATTTTGAATTTTACCTAAAAGGCAACTGAAGTTGGAGGAAGGTGACCAGTTTGCCCAGGGAGATGTACTAGTGGAGGACAGGGCTGAGACCCACAGACCTCCCAGATTTTCATTCAGTTCTCTTCCCATAACCACACTGTGGTCAGAGTTGACATACAGACTGAATAAATAAAAGATAAGGTTGAGTTATACTTCTTTTCAAAAAAATTTTTTTTAATGTTTATTTATTTTTGAGAGAGACAGAGACAGAGCATGAGCAGGGGAGGGGCAGAGAGAGAGGGAGACACAGAATCCGAAGCAGGCTCCAGGCTCTTGAGCTGTCCGCATAGTGCCCAACGTGGGGCTCAATCCCATGGACTGTGGGATCATGACCTGAGCTGAAGCCGGACACTTAACTGACTGAGCCACCCAGGTGCCCCAAGCTATACTTCTTGCATGAAGATTCCTGAAACCCAGTCAAGCTACCAGAATTTCTGTGCACTAAAATACTTCTGATTTCAAAAATATTTTTTTTCAGTAACTGCATAATGAATTGCAAACACCAAATGATACTTCCTCAGGACTTCAGCCACTTGGCAAGGTTAGCAAATTAAAGTAATAAGCAGTGAGAGAGCTAATCATTGAAAGATGGTTCTGTGAGACAAAAATGCCCAGAAGTTGGGCCACCTGAATTCCTTTTCCAGCTATGTCACTGACTTACTGTGTTTCCTTTGGCAAACTCTCTGGAGGTCAACTTCCTTATCTATCAAGAATAATAATACCTGCTCTGTTAATCTCCCCAGGCTCTAAGGAGCTTGGAAAAATAATTTACGATGAAGTTGAAAATAATGTCTCTATTCAAATGAAAGGCCTGTAGCTGAGTTACTTGACTAGAACTTCTTCTCTTTTTAAATCATGTGAATAATAAATAGGCTTAGCATTTTAAAAATCGTGTATTTTATTTCTGGTAATATATGCAACATTTCAGAAAAATACAAGCAATTTTATATTCCTTTCTGATGTTCTAATGACTACCCCCATTTACTCTGATTTTGCTTATACTTTTCTTTTTAATAAAGATGCCAATTGAAAGTGAAATGTATACTCAAGGAAATATTTAATGTCTTATCCATAGTTTGAGGAGTGTGAAGCAAGAACCAAAAATTGGGCAGGCTTCAATCCAAACAGATTCTGTAGTAAACTGGCTTCTTCAAAGTGAAAACTGAAATGGAAAAGCTAGGAATCTGTTATCTGTACAGTTTTGGCAATCAACTTCTTAGTAATGCAGTTAGGACAATGAGGTGAAGATACCATTCTCCTGTTTGTACTTAGTCATTATTTAAAAGCTGGCAAGATTCCAGAAAAGTATAACTTTTTTTTCTTTTAGAGAAAGAGAGAAAGAGAGAGAGAGAGAGAGAGAGAGAGAGAGAGAGAGAGAGAGAGAGAACCCCAAGTAGGCTCCAGACTTAGCGTGGAGCCTGATGCAGAGCTCAATCCCACAACCCTGAGATCATGACCTGAGATGAATTCAAGAGTTGTATGCTCAACTGACTGAGCCACCCAGGTGCCCCAGCTTAATAACTTTTCACACGAATTGCAAAAGGCTGTTAGTGAAATAACTTGTTTTTATTGTAATACAGTTTGCTAAGCACTAATTAGGTGCAAAAAAACATTATTCAACCTTCATATGCCTGTGCTAGAAAGCATTGAGGGTGTAGACAGTTTGTTAAACTTAGAAGTGATTTGATGCATAGAAATTGTCAAACCTAGAGATGTTTTAAGAAAGGAAAATGGTAAGTAATGGAATTAAATTTGTTAAGGAGGTTATGTAGCAGGATTTTAACACCAAGGAAAGTACTTTATTTTTTATTTTTTAAGCCATACTTATAGCTACTTTAAATTTTATTTACTTTAATTTTACTTTATTTTCCTTGCAGATTATTTTGATTTTTGCAATAAATATTCTGTCTCAATCTAAATTGGGGTAGATCAAAAAAATAAGTTGCTTATCACACAGACAGCAATGCATTTAATTAGGAATTAAACTATATACCAAAACCCACACTTCTACTACCCCACACTGTATCTCTTTACAACTTTTGATCCCATAATTCCACCTCTTGTAATTTACTACAAGGAAATAATTTATCAGAAGAAAACAAGCTGTCAGGAAAGAAAAAGAAGGAATTTAAGGTGTCTATAATAACACACATTTAAACAAATTAAGGTAGATGAACTAACAGGCTATTTACATATTGTGAAAGAGACTTCCTATTAATGAAAAGTTCAACTCTTACAATGTACCTACCCTTTCTTCCCAAACCACTCTAAAGTGACAAGAAAGGCGGGGGTGGGGGGGGTTGGGGGTTGGGGGGGGTGGGGGAACAACATAAAGAGAGTATGAATGGAAAGAACATCACATGAGAGGTGTCAACGGATTTATGGAAAGAAAAAAGCCCAGCACATTGTGTTACTGGATTTAAAGAGCAGAGGCAACTGCACTTGAAGGCACTGCAGATGGGGACACCAAAGAAAAGCAAACCAGCCACTCCAGGAAGCAGGGAAGGGCTGGGGGCATATGGCTCAGTGGGAGGCAAGGATGGGATGTGGCTTGGGGGAAAGGCTGTGTGGAAGACAATGATGGATTTCTCTTCAACATCTGTTTCTCACCCAGTCTTCTACAGGCTCACCCTTTCTCCTTCTTGGAAGAACACTGTGTCCTTCTCTGAGTGGGACCATGTGACTCAGAGGAGGACATGGGCACAGAATCTGGGAAACATAAAGCTAACACAGGAAAGCAAGGAGGCAGGCTTAGAGAAGGGGCCCACCCTGGAGCGACTCTGTTAATTGAGTTCTGCAATGCATGTGGTCAAGGGCAGCCTGAGGGCACAAAAAAGACTATTCAGAGAGCACTTTGGCTTTTAAAATGCTCAATTTAGTAAGGTTACAAATTCAAAATTCTTAAGCACTTGACTTAAAGATAACAGTATCATATTTATAAAGCTAGTAAATTTTAATCACTTTTTAGGGATCCTCTTATTAATATTCAATCCCATTTAGTAGCTTGGTTCATGAGACTTGTTTAAACTTTTTAAACTGCATTTTAAATGCTTTAAATGTGCGACACATATTCCAATCCAAGGTGCTCATATAATTCTTATAAATTTAATGTTAGATTTCAACTTGAAATCAAATTAAATCAATTACGCATCTTAAAATTAGAATCATAAAGCTGATTTGTTAAGTCCAATTAAAGTTTTCTTAAATACTACAGTTACATAAAACTCAAAACTGCAGATTCTTTTTTAAAATTTTTTTAATTGTTTTTAACATTTATTCATTTTTTGAGAGACAGAGAGAGACAGAACATGAGCAGGGAAGGAGCAGAGAGAGGGAGACACAGAATCCAAAGCAGGCTCCAGACTCCCAGCAGGATGGGATTCTTGCCTTCAATTTTGATTGGACTTACCGAGCACTGTTTATAGCTGCTATACTAAGTAAGCCATGACCTAAAGAAGGAAGAGGCTTTTAAGTACACTGCAACTCTTAAAATGAAAGTACACATTACCTATTTTTTCTGTCTACTCAAAGAAGTTATTTCAGCACAGAGACAGATGTGGGGCTTGAACTCACAAACTACCAGATCATGACCTGAGCTGTAGTCAGATGCTTAACCGACTGAGCCACCCAGGCGCCCCTTTAAAAAAATTTTTAAAGTTTATTTATTTTTGACAGGGAGAGAGAGAGAGGTGGGAGACAGAGAATCCCAACAGGCTCTGTACCACTAGTGCAGACTCCATGTGGGGCTTGAACTCAAACCATGAGATCATGACCTGAGCTGAAATCAAGAGCTGGTCTCTCAACTGACTGAGAGAGAGCATGTCTGTGCAAGTGAGGGAGGGACAGTGTTAGAGGGAAGGAGAATCTTAAGCAGGCTCCAACTCAGGGTGGAGCCCCACAGGAGACAGGACGGCAGGGTTCAATCTTATACCCACTGTGAGACTATGACCAAGCCAAAATTAAGAGCTGGATGGTCAACCAACTAAGCCACCCAGGTACCCCTGCAGAGATTCTTTAACACAAAAAAACATTGTTACTTTGATTCCCTAAATATTCCTCTAAATTCTGAGTCTTATCAAGGTTAAAAGATAAATAGTTCTTTCCCACTAAGGAAAAAACCACTACCTACCAATAAAATATTGAACTTACCATCCTATGTCATTTTTATGGCCATCTTCTCAGCTTGTTCAGTTTCCTTCTGTTCTGAGAAGACCTTGGACTAGGCAAGGATGGGATTCTTGCCTTCAACTTTGATGGGACTTAATGAGCACTGCTTATAGCTGCTATACTAAGAAAGTCATGACCTAAAGAAGGAAGATTTTAAGTGTGCTGCAACTCTTAGAATGGAAACACAAATTATCTAATTTTTCTGTCTACTCAAAGAATTCTTTAAGTCGACCACTTCCATGTATTTGGCTATATGACTTGATGGGATTTTGAATTTCTTTGGCCCTTCTTCAAGTATAAATATCTCCCTGTCTAACTTTAAAAACTGAACTTTACGAACCCTTCATTCATTTTGAATTTTTCCTGACTGGTAAGACCACACAACTCTTAGGGATAGAAAGATGTCATTGGATTGACCTCTGAGTATCTGTCATTGTTTTTTTGTCTAGTTTTGTGGGCCCAACTTCTAAAGTCATCCTACTGACAAGAAACAAGAAGGTGATATTCAAGGGGAAAACATGGAACTAATTAGTTACCTGTTACTTTGAAAATAATATTGAACTCTGCTTTATATATTCATTGGAAAATTTAAAAAACTCACAATACATATACTGAATGGGAACCAATGAAACAGTTTCAAGAAGACCAAGTATTTTACAAGAAAAGGAACAATCAGAGCATTCTACCTGGCTCAGCAATAAGCAGTATTTACAGAACCACTAACTGTATGCACTGATTAATGAAGTAAATTATCCTTGAAAAATCAGGGATTCAGGTACCCTTTGAGTCCCTTAGACAAAAGGACTTCAGACTTGATTCAATTGCTGATTCCTTTCATTTCTGATACCTTCTGGTTTTAATTTCTTGCTTTTGAGCTGCTACATGCATTTCCAAAATAAATATTTTATCCAGAATTTTTAAGTGTTTGAAATATAAGTTGCTCACTCATTTTGCCATGGTCTCTGTGATTGCTTTAGAGCACTTGGTCTCCAATAGATAGTAAATTCCTTGAAGAATGGCAACAGGACTTTCATTTTCACCAGGGTTTAGCACAGTAATGGGTTTATAATCAGCAACCACCACGCATTTGGTGAAGGAATGCCTTTCGGAAGACAGTGAGAAAAGCATTTGATAAATTATGGGGTTAATGGCCAGATTAATGACATAAGCCTTCCAAGGGTATTTGCATATTAAAAGGGGTTATCTATGTGTTTGGCAGGGAGTTCACTGAGCTTTCTTAATGATTCTCCCTACATAGACACTGTATCCAGCAAGTAGGTAAGATTTTGAGCAGATAAATTCCTCCCAAATTCTTACTCCTTACTTAGCAACCAACTTTCCTGCTCAGGTCGTAGCCTCCTGGCCCAAGTCTGTAATATGGGGGTCACCTGATTCCTATGGAGTAACTCTAGTTTTTTAGGGATAATTTTTTTTTTTTTTTTTTTTTGGTCAAAATGAGTTATAACCATGTTATGATAGGTTGTTATCAGTCTATTATTTCTCATACAGCAAGACAAATCATCCACTTCTTTGTGGTTGCAGCATTGGTCAGAATATAGAGGGCAGAAGGTAACAAGGAAAAGAACTTTCTTAGAATCACATCACCATAGACTAAAGACAGCTGAGAACCCAGATGATCATTTTATGCCACAACTTTACAGATGTCCATTTTAACAACCAGACAAGGCAATAATGCACATGTAGTAGAAATATAGAACTTATTCTATAGACTCAAAGATTTCCTATTAGCCATCTGCTTTTACACAATCATAGTACTACATCATCAATATGCTGGGTATAATTTTTTTCTTGTTCTTGCTGTAAAAACATTTCCATAACTATATTCTATTCTGTTTAAATATAAAAAAGCTTGCATTTATATTATCAACCAATATCCAGAACTAAATGAACTCAGGTTAACAAATGGGAGCTAGTAAAATCCTCATATAGATAATTCTAAAATTATAAATATTGAAGCATAAACTTTATTTATGCTTACTGTTAACAGTAAGTTCCTTAAATGAGCATCTGGGGAGCAAGAGGGAGTAGTAATGGCCATCAGTACCAGTAACTCTTACTTTAGTTATGCTATCTACCTAAATTAATGTTCAAGAACAAGGTAGGTATGGCATATGGCATATTAGAAACTTTCAGAAAGGTTTCTAAATGACTAATGAAGAATCAGTTATACAAAACTGTTGTGAGTTAAAACATTAGGGACTCCCAGGTCTCATTTTACTATAGGACAAGTTAGCATTTCTATGTATGGCAAGAGAGTCTTTAATTATCTGGCCTCCAACTTCTTCATATCAGCAATGTTTTTTGGTAGTACAGTAGAGCTTACGTTCTTTTATTCTCTCTGCCTCACTTCTCCCTCATTTTTTTCCCTTCATTTTTCCATCTATCCATCCATCCATCCACCTTTAACAATGAGCATTCTAGTCAATTGACTGGTTTCAGAAAAATCTAGTTTTCGAAAGTAGCAAAACACTTTCAGAAGGCACACTGTTTTTTTTAGCTCTTAAAAAAATCATCCTTCATATATCAAGGACTCTTGAAGCACGTTACATGGAATGATAAATAAACAGCTTACTTTCTTCATCGAGATACATCCTTGTAAGGGCTTTAAAATGGGTATCTAAATCATACATCCGTTATCTCACCAGGGTCACATAAATTGTGTCATTCACACCACACATGACATGAGATGGATGGGTGGGAGGGAAGGCCTCATTTTGTTTTGTTAAATACTGTTGTTTTATTTAAACCTTGCTTTGAGAAGGACTGTATTGTCTTATTTGAAAGATTTTATAAATGGAAAAGATGCCGAAATAACCTTGATTTTTTTTATTTTTTTGGTTTGCCAGATTGTTACTAGGCAAGCTATTCCTGTGGCAACAAAAGCAACCACAGAAGAGTATTGGGAGCTGTCTAGAACATCCTTGACTGCAAAAATGCTGAAATACAACTGAAAACAGAAGCCTGGTTGACATCTGGACTATATACAACTCCATTACAACAAAAGAACACAAATAATGCTTCAAATTTGTTCTTCCTTTTGCAGTTTACCAAATTATCATTTCATTTGATCCTGACAACATTGGACTTTAGGCATAAGTGGCATTATTAACTTCATTTAAAAAAACATAGCTGTGGTAAGAAAATAGAAACTTCTCCTTTTCTTCCTCTTCTTATTCCTTGATGTCAAAGGATAGTAATAAAAAAAGTGATATCCAGTTTGAAAATGGAGAAATCATTTCTCAATAAAAATGATCATCCCCAAATATAAATATAAATTATCTTAAAATAAAAGAAATATAAACAGTCTTCAACAAAACTATAAAACACTTGTAACCTCCGCCACAACTTCTGAGAAAGAGCTAACAGATGCAGTCAAGATATAAAAGGAAGATCCCTGGAGAGGATGCTTACAGCTCCAGACCTCAAAGTTATCAGAGCAACAGACTCCAAAATAGCTGGCATATTCTAAGGGGCAAAGCCAATTCCTTGTCTGAAACAATGGAAATGGAGTCAGCACCACCATTCGGGTGTTTTCTGGATACTTCCTGGTACCACAGAGGAGCAGAGCTGCAAAGCCCAAGGAGGAAATATAGACATGTCACTTACAAGAAGCAGTATGTGGATGAGACAAGAGTGGAGGAAAGACGCCCCAAAGGGGAGCAGCTCTGTGGCTGACAGTCACTGTTTGCTGCAGAGAATAAAAAGGCTAAAAAACAACTTTTGTAGACCTGCAGACCTGGGATAAGTCGCTTCCGTATTACCCAGGAAGAATTGTTAGCCCAAAATGCTATTAACTACCATATGGAAGTATATCAAATAGGTGATCCAGAAAGGAACTTATTTCGAGATGAGTGGTAAATGAAAATGAGCCTGCATAATAGTGTTCATACAAATATACTCCAAAAAAAGCAGGACTGGAACGGGAGAAACAATAGCAGATAAAACCATTCATTGGAAAAAATGAATCCACTGAGCATATGAAATATATGACCAAATAAGGAAACAAAAACTTCATCCAGAGATACAAGCGATCAGAAACCACATAGTGACACAACCAAAGGAAATGCAACAGGAGCTAAAAGACTTTAGGAAAGAAATGGAAAAGAGAAGAAGACGACCATCCTCCAAACAATGCTACACCAGAGGGAATACAAGAGATGGGTAAACTGAGAGAAGGCCAAGAGGGGATAAGGTGGAAATAATTTCAACCTGTTAATGAGGGGTTCAAAATATAGCATTTAAACTGATAAGCATGTAATAAAGGCATAAAACATTTACAGGTATAAAGCTAAACACAAGAACCAAGGAAATAATACTCTCAACTTAAACTGCTCTAGAGGAAAGGCAGAAAAAAGTACACTAATTGGACATTGCTCCTAACAGGGTATCAAGAGCATCTAAAAAATGAAATATATAAATCAAAATTACAGTTAAGAAGAGAACAAGTGGAACAAAGGGAAGTACAGCAAACACGGATAGTACAATGAAAGTGTAGTGTTCATATTGTTGATCACTTACCCCTTATTCATTCCTCCACCCCTTTCCTAAAAGAACCCTAATTTTGGTCATATATCTATCCTTTTTTCACATAATCTTATGCTTAAAAGCAAGGATTCTTAATTGGGAGTGATTCTGCCTCTGTAGGGGACATTTGGCAATGTCTGGAGACAATTTAGACTCTCTTTCAGGGGGTGTTACTGGCATTTAGGTTAGAGACCGGGACGAGGAGACCAATTTCAGGCCAAAACCCTATGTGTGATCTTTTAGGCCTTCTTTATCATGGGCAATTTAAAAAAGTTTTGCCTGGAAGTCTTTATGAGGAAAAGCTGTCCTCCATACACAGTCTTCTAAGGGAGCTATCTAGTCAAAGACACCAAGGGCCAGCATGCTTATATTCATATCTGCACTCCTAGCCCTGACACCTCCATTCAGAGGCCTCATTCTTATGGGACTCCTTCAGGTGTCTCCACTGAGACCTTCCCGGGGACAGGTCTTGACCAAGGTATTCTCCTCCACTCTGTTTTTCCACTTCTAGCCTTTCCTTCTCTCCCTGTCCCCAGTTCCCTGGGTTCATAAAATGGCAGTGCTCCTCAGCAATGATCAAAATTTCCACCAAAAATTGTTTTCAAAACACTGAGACAATTTCCTCCACCTGCACTGCTTGATTGACCCTTGCCCAGTGCCATTCAGTGGGGGGCTAGGAAAGAACAGTGAGGAGCCAGTGCTACATTCCTTTTTGGTCTCCTGCTTATATTGCCACAGTAAGTAAATAAAAATTTGATTATTATTTTCATTTTGGCTCATTGCCTTAACTGACTACCTCAACTAGCAGCTTAGCATAGGATTATTGCTAAACATCCTACTATGCAGAGAACAGCTCCCAGAAAAGCATTAAACGGTCCGAACTGTCAACAGGACTGAGGCATTTGGCAGAACTTGACTCTATCACCACCACCTCCAGAGCCAATAAGCCCATGGATTTCTCCTAGAGAATGTTATTCATCCAGGAGCAATAGATGACCAAATAAGAAGGCCTAATCATACTGAAATGAAAGACTATTCCATGGCTGAGGGAGAATTTTCCTCAATTTTTGTTGTGTTGGACATGAACAAGAGAACATAAAACCCTGACTGCCACTGGCAGCCATCGTGTGAACATGATGTGTGAACATTGTGGGAAAGCAACTTTGGGATGAAGTACTTGTACTATGCTACAGGAGTGAGGTAGAGAACCCGGGTCTTTGATGACAGTATGACTGAAAGCACTGTGTCCAGAACGCACCCCGTCTATGGACTTCCCAAAATGGGTAATAAATTTCCTTATGATTTTAAGTTTCAACTGGAGTTTTTCTTACTTGCAATGAAAACTGTTCTACAAAAAAGATTAAAAAAAAAAAAAAACTAAAAAAGCAATAAAAACAGAAAGCATTAATCTAAAAGCAGAAATATATTACATATAAAAACACTACACTAATGTATGAAATAGGAGGAATCCTAAAAGTGAATCACAAAGCAAACCACACTATTTTAAAATACCTAAACACAGTGACACAAACATAAACAAATTCAGGGATAGATAAAGGTGTATCAAGCAAATGTACTTTAAAATAAAACGTCATAATCTTAATATCTGACATTTTAAACTATAAGGCAAAAGCATCCAATGAAATAACAACAAAAGATATTGTTATAATGATAAATGTAAAACCCACATTGTAAATGTAGCAGTCATGAATTCATATGCAACAGAAGACATAAAAACATAGAAAGAAATAAAAAAAAAAACACAGGCAATAAAAGGAGAAAATCCTTATATGGAAAGTTTCCTTTACCTCTTTCAAGTCATGACTAAGCACATGGGCCAAAGGAAAAGGTTATAGAAAACCTAAGTGATATATTTGAGATATAATTTATATATGTTATAAAAGAATAGATTTTATAAAGTTTTCCATTCTCTGAAAATACAGAGTAGACCCTTCAACAAAAACTGACCCATATAAAGAAAACCTTACACGGCAATAGTTTGGTACCTATGAATGATTCTGTGCAAAGGGAGAGCTATTTCTACTTGAATTCCTTATATCAAGTGACCCCTTCAGAAGGATAAAAATTGTCCCCATGGGCAAGAATGCTGCTGTTGATGACAGCTCTGGGTACAGCTCAAGAGAATTAGAGAGGGTCTAAACTCACAGAGTTTACTAAGAATCCCAACATTACTAAGAATAATATAGGCAGTCTACTCTGCCCAGATAAACCAAGGATAAAATGAGGTCATATTAATGAATACTATATGTAAAGCAAACTTTGATAAGCACACAAGGAAATACTGTGGACTTTCCATTAAAGTATGCACACAAGACCAAGTAAAAGCAAAATCTTAGCATGAAAAAAATTTAGCATGAAACTAGGTAATAGTGGACATGCACATTAGAGTCAGCAAAACCTGGAGGAAACTCTGGGTAATAATACTGTTCAAAAGAGGCTTTTGTCTTGTCTTAAGAATTGTAATTAGATCTTTATTGAAGAGCGATACATTTAGCTTTTCTCTTTTAATTGCTGTCTATTGCCCTTTTGTTCCATGTATATGCAAGCACACTGTCACATGTTCTCTGTCCCTTTACATGGAAATGGAAATGCCTCCATTTCCTGCTCAAAGGAAACCTGAGATAAGCTGTTCAGCACATTTTGCTCTTTAATCCAATGTTGGTACAACACCCCAAAAGTATTTCCTGGTATTTAGAATGGACTTAGGAGAATCCTATAGAACCAGGGCAGCAAAATCTGCCAGCATTGCTTCAAGGGGAAAGTGAGGTCTGCGTTCAGATGCGGGATTAAGGATGGAAAGATGGAATAATGCACCATGAAGACTAACATCCTAGAATGGCTGGACAGCTCCTCAGGATGGGCTTTCTCATCTCTGCTGCTTGGAGGACTGGGCTGCAAGAAACAGTATCTTGCAGTATTTAAAACAAACAAACCCATACAGGGATAGAATCATGGGAGAAACGGATGGTTCAGTCAAACCTGCACTAAAGAATGATAACTGTAATTTCTTGCTCTGATATATAAGACTTCTGTTGTTTTAGAAAATGATTCAAAGATTCTTTCAAATCAGTTTATCTAATCAGTCTACACAAAAATATTACAGAGTTTAGTGACTACGGTGAAATCATAGTTCACGTATAACAATGGTAAAAATGAGCTATGCTGAATTTCTGTAGCTAATTTCTAGGAAATAGATATGGCCAACAGTAAGTTTTATTTCATATCTGAGATTAGCATCGTTTAATACTCAAATAGTTTTCTTACTTCTACTTTGAAAGCTAAAAGTAAAGAAATAAAGACTAGAAATCAAAAATAAGTTGCCACTTCATTGACTCTCTGATTCTGGAAATAAAATATTTTAATTAAGTTCCACTTAAAAAATAAAAGTAGCTTCTTACTCCCACACTGAGCACATTAACATTTTCACATACAGAAAGTTTAGGTACATTCAACTGTTTACAAGACATGTCTCCATATAATACAAGTACATTCACGTGAAGTATATGAACTTATATAATTGTATATATTTGTGACTTTTGCATCTGGTACCTTTTAAAACTAACACTTAATATGTTTATTTTCTAAATGTCAATTCATAGGTGATGATTTAAAGTTAGGAGAGCCTCCTGAAGAGTTTTAATAGTTGTGTTCGTATGAGAATTCAATAATATCCTAAATATAAGCTTCAAAGTAAAGCTTTAGCAACTTAAGTTACCTGACTGGCAATGCATGGAATTCTTACCAGGTTGTATTGTTTGGTTTACAGTTTAAGTCATTCAAGTGGCTTATAATTATTTGTGCACTAGGGGATAAAAAAGCACCAATACAGTAAATATTTTTTCACATCACATATGAAATCACAAAACAATGATCTCAATTTCCTTTCAAAATCTAATAGTTTGAAAAGAGCATTTATATCCAATGTTCAATCTTTAAGCTTTCTTAGTGAGATCAACTGATACACTAGAGATAAGAATGGAAATGCTAAAAAGAGGTGTTATGCATAATATCTCCTAACTACAGAATTGAGACATTCTCCTCACACTGCTGATATCCATTTTTGAACTGGTTTCCTTAGATCTAAAAAGAACTCTGAAAATAAGTGTAACATTTATAAACTTATCAACTATGTCTCTTAAAAAGAAATTCTAAAGATGTCTTTCTTCCCGATACATAAAGCAGTATTTTCCTGATGAGCAAAAGCACCTTATGATAAGGAAATATATAAAGCAAGTATTTTCTACAAATTAATATAGAAATTTATGCACATAAAGGTGTAGTCACCCCAGCTGTATATGTAATATTTTAAATAATACACAATAAAAAAAAAAACCTCAAAGCACATATTGGAAAAATAACCCATATGCTAGTACTCCAGTTATTAAATATTGCAGCATATATGTAATTCTAACAATTGGAGGAAAAAAGTTTCTAATCCAAATGGTCAGTGAAATCTCTTTGGAAATACACTTTAAAAATCTGTAATATGTAATCCTGGCTGTCAAATTCCAACTCAAGCTACAGGTTTTTATAGCTGACATACAATCCCATGAAAATGAAAGTATGTACAGAGGTCACCTCACAGATTCTTGAGTAAACAGCATTACTGGTGAGACACTGGGACAGGCAGGCTGAGGTCTCCTGTCGTTTTCTTTACAGAGGGAACATAGCAAACATAATATTAAGAATGACAGACCTTCATCACCGTAAGTTTTGCTAAAATGTTAATAAACATTGTTTTAAACATTTCAAGATCAAGAGAAAAGGTCCTTACCTGAATATATACAAAGAATTCTCTAGATTTAACATATTTTGAAATGAATACAGAGGTGTATAAGGAGAAACATCAATTACTTGCTTTGACAGTTTTCAGTCAAGGTTTATTACGTGTCTTTTTCTATCGAACAACGTGATTTTTATAAATATATGGAGCTCCAGCTTCCGCTAAGATTTCATTTCTTTTTCCCAGTGGTTTTTTTGTGTTCATGCATTTCTGTTTTGCTAGCTATAGTCTTTTTTCGAGATGAGGTATTAGGAACAACGGCATTAGAAGGTCCGCTGGTAGCTATACAAAAAAAGAAAAATTGTTTAGATTTTCACAAGCAATTCACGTTCAAATACTACTGCTAAGTGACAAATAATTAACTTTATAACTGTGATGTAAATGAAACATTGTAAACATCCAATAGAGCATTTTTAACCTTTTAACTTTTTAGAATTCAACATCAATACAGGAAAGTAAGGTCAATGGGGTGTGTTCCAAATTTGTCTTTTCACTCTACATTCTTCCTTAAAAACTAATTTATTCCATCATTTTTAACTACCATCTATCTATTGTGCTAACAATATTCAAATGTATACTTTTGGTTCAGGTCTTTTCCCTTACTTCAAGATCTGTTTATTCTGTTCATCCTATCAGAAATCTCTCTATATATAAAACTGACAGTAAACATAAACTTAATATGCTTAATAATGAACTTGTCATTTCCCCTTAAATCTATTTTCTCCTCTTTTATATTACCACTACTTAAAAAGTTCAAATATTAGAAAACTATACACAGTCTTGACTTAGAACTCATCCTTCTACATCCAAACCAACATTAAGCCCTTATGAGTTATTAAAAAGTTATTCTAAGACAGATGACACTTCTGGTATGGATGGGCAGCCCTATCAGACTAATTCTCCTGCAGGTTAACAAGTATAAACTCTGGATAAAATATGAAAAACAACTACTTGAAGACACTGAAGAGTAAACAAAAGCAGGTGTATACTGGAAAAAAAAAAAATCAACACTTGGAGGAAGGAAACTCATGTTGAGTCCCCCCCACCCTCATTTTTTTGAAAGCTGTAGGCCTAAGGAGAGTATCTGGTCTGAACCATGTGCAATGACTACAACTAAACATGAAACTCATTCTTACTAGCATGAAGAACCAGAAGACAAGTACTGGAGCAACTATAGCTGCTGGAAAATCAGGTGGGAGATCCCAGAAAGGGAGAGTCTCCAGTTCTTTGTATAAAGCATGATCACATTTATGGCATGGGGAGGGTAGGCTCCAAGAGTGTAGCTAAGGCCAAAAGAAAATATGTGAAAGATGAGCTGCTGACTACTTCAAGGAACACAGTTTTCCAACATGAGTTCGCCCAAGGTTAACTCTTTGCTTGAAAAAAACCCAAACAACTCAATACTCTTGGGAAAAGCGTAACAAAAATAACAGTCTGGAGTTTATACAACATCTCATTCATAATGTCTAGGATGCAATCCAAAAGTACTCAATGTATGAAAAAAAACAGGAAAACATCTTTCTTCTTGGGAATGGATAAATTGGTAGAGACTATTTCTGAGGTCAGCTAGATTAGTACACAAGAATGTTAAAGCAAGTACTTTAACTTACTCAAGAACAAAGGAAAATATGCTTATGATAAATAAAATTTTGGAGATCTCTGAAGAATCAAAAAAGAGTATCTAAAACTAAGGAATAAATATCTGAAAAAAAACCCACTAGATAGCTTAACAGCAGAATGGAGATGATAGGTAAAAGTGAACATCAACCCAGATTATAAAAAAAAAAAAAAAAAAAAAAAAAAAAAAAAAAAAAAATTCTAAGCATGCTTGCCATAGTCAAATTGCTGAGAATCAAAGATAAAGAAAAAATATTGAAAGCAGGCAGAAAAAAATAATTCAACCCACTGCACACATTGGGACAATTCAAATTACCAAAGACTTCTCATCAGAAACAATGGGAACCCTAAATAGGACACAACACCTTTAAAACACTGAAAGAAAAAACTTTCTTCCTCAAATTGTCAATCAAGACTTTTTCAAATACAGTAAGAGATCTGCAGTATAAAAATGCTAAAGAGATTCAGGTAGAAGGCAAATAAAACCAGATGGAAACAAAGATTTAGAAAAAGGAATGAAGACTGATGGCTAATGTGTGGATAAATAAAATACTTTTTTCTCTTCCAAGTGTCATTAAAATACATGACTGTGTAAAGCAAATATTCTAACATTGTACTGTAGCCTTTATAATATATGTGGAAGTAACATACATGGATAACTATGTGTCAAGGATGGGTGGAGAGGAAGGTAAATGAATCTACAGAGTTGCAAGGTTCCCACATTTTACTCTGAGTAGTATAAAATTATCTCTAAGTAGATCATGAAAAGTTAGGTATATTTATAGCCACTAATTAAAGAATGATGCAAAAAGGTAAAGCTACAAAGTCAATAGATAAGTTAAAATAAAACTCTAAAAAATATTGAATACAAAACAAGGCAGAAAAGAATAAAAGAATAACAATCAGAATGTATAAACCAAAAATATAATAACATAGTAGATCTAACCCAACCATATCAATAATTACAATGTTAATGAACCAGAAACATTGCAACTATAAGGCAGATATTGTTAGAATGGGTTTTTAAATTTTTAAAAAATATTTATATTCTTTGAGAGAGAGAGAGAGAGAGAGAGAGAGAGACAGACAGAATCGGAAGCAGGCTCCAGGCTCTGAGCTATCAGCACAGAGCCTGATGTGGGACTCAAACCCACAAACTGAGAGATCATGACCTAAGCCAAAGTTGGATGCTTAACTGAATGAGCAACCCAGGTGTCCCTAGAATGGGTTTTTAAAGAAGCCAAATATATATTGCCTACAAAAAAAAAAAAAAAAAAAAAAAAAAAAATCCCTTGCATATGAAGACCACAGGTTGTTTGGAAAAATAATCCATGCATACAGTAAGCATTAGAAATGTGAGGTAGCAAAATTGACATCAGATAAACTTTAGGACAAAGCATTACTAGGAATCAAAGGGAAATTTCATGATGATAAGTGAGTCAATACATTAGGAAGGCATACCAAATATGTATGTATGTAATCACAAAGCTTCAAAGCACAGAATAAAAACTGATTGAATTAAAGGAAGAAAAAGACAATTGTACAGCTGTGAGTGGAAATTGCTCTCTAAGCAATTGATAGCACATTCAGAACCTCTCCTCCCATCCACATGTCCCCACCCCTCAAAATAGGAAAAACACAGAAGATATGAAAAAGATTATCAGCAATTCTGACCTAATGGATACTGATAGAACATTACATCAATGAACTATGGAATAAAAATTCTTTTTTAGTGCTCTTGCTGCATTTAAGATGTACCAAGTCCAAATGTTAAGCCATAAAATAGCTCACATTTAAAATACTAAGACTGTACAGTATATGTTTTGTAATTGCAACGGTATGAAGGAATTGGTAACAAGACATCCAAACCCCAACCCCCAAATATTTGGAAAGTAACCAATATGTGTCTAAATACTCCATGACTCAAGGAATAAATCACAAATTATAAAGTATTTTAACTGAATGAGAATGAGAATTAAATGTAACTTTTGTGAGATGTAGCTAAAGAAGTACTCAGAGGGAAACTTAAAGCCTTAAATGTTTCTGTAACAGGAGAAGAAATGTCTAATAAAAAGTGATTTAAGAAACTAGAAAGAGAATAAAGGTCAACCCAAAGTAAGTAGGAGGATGGAAATATTAAAAGAGAGAAATCAGTGAACTATAAAACAAACAGCTAAAATCTGTTTCTTTGAAAACACCAACAGAAGGGATAAATCCCTAGTGGGAATAATGAAAAAAAAATCATAACACAAATTATCAGTATCATGAATAACAGAAATTATTACTAAATTCATTAAAAGGATAGTGCAGTGGGGCGCCTAGGTGACTCAGTCAGTGAAGTGCCTGACTTCGGCTCAGGTCATGATCTCATGGTTCGTAAGTTCGAGTCCCACCTTGGGCTCTGTGTTCCAGAGCCTGAAGCCTGGAACCTGATTCAGATTTTGTGTCTCCCTCTCTCTCTGCCCCTCCCCTGCTCGCTCTCTCTCTCTCTCTCTCTCTCTCTCTCTCAAAAATAAAAATAAACATTAAAAAATATTTAAAATAAATTAAAAAAGGATAATGAAGTAACAAGAAGATTGACAACTTAGATAAAATGAACAAATTCCTTGAAAAACCAAGTTACCAAAGCCATCACTAAAATGTAACAGAAAATTAATTCTATCAAAATTTAAGTAAGAAATACCTCTCTTATAAAAAACTTCATTCAGAAAATAGAAGTGGAAGAAATACTTCCAAATCATTTTGAGGCCAGCATCATCAGCCTGATACCAACATTTAAAAGACATCACAAAAACAAAAACCAACATGAAAACAAAAACAACAACAAAAACAAAAAATAACTACAGACGAATCATTGTCTTTTAAAAATGCAGGTGTCAAAATCCTCAAGGTCAAACTGAATCCAGCAACATTTATATAAATTATTCATCATGACCAAGTGGGGTCCATTCCAGGAATGCAAGATTGGCTTTTATTGGCTTATGTTACATTGAAAAAGTCAAAATAACACCACTTCATCTTTATTATTTAAAAAGGCATATGAAATAATACATTTATTATGTGTCTAATATATAGAGAAAAACAATGGACCATGATTCAAAGAGCATTCAAATCTTAGGCCTACGACTGTTATGTGAACAGGGATTAGTCACAACCTCTGCAATTTTTTCATCCGTAATGGCATAAGAATGGTATTGATCTCTGAAGGCCATGTTTAGAAATGTATGAACAAAAAAAGTGTTTTGTAGCATAAAAAACTATACAAATGTTAGCTTTGAGTTGTATATGGAATACACTGTAATTTATATTTAAGATACTTTTTCAGTTGTCTGTACCTGCATATATTGATTATTTAGACGGTGCAAACTTTAACTATATTTAAGATATTGCCTTTAATTTATAAGGCCGGATAACCTGACAGAACTATTATCAGGGATAAATGATCAAGTCAGTGGTACAGAGTGCTGTAAGAGTTCTTGTTTTGGTAATCATATAAATACATCACCAGTGGAGGGGGCTGGGTTGGGAGTGGGAAGTAAAGGGAGAACATTTTAGAAGAAAAATGACCTGAGTATCACAAGGATTTATTTGGGAGGCAGTGAACAGTTTGGCAACAGTGTAACAACAGCAACTAACATTTAGTGAGTGTTTACTATGTATGTCAAGTACTTTACATAGGTTATTGCATTCATTTCTGACAACCTTTAAAGGAGTACTATTACCCCGATTTTAGGACTATGAAACTGAGGATCAGAGAGGTTAGTAACTTACCCAAAGTCATAAAGCTAATAAGTAGTAGTGTTGAGATTTTAATCTAGGTCCCTCTGACTCCCAAGCCTAAACTATTAACCAAAAGAATTTGTGAGAGCACTAAAATGCTGAAAAGAATGAAGAAATTTCCAGTGAGGATACAGTCAAACCTTGGAGCTATATAGAATTCTCTCAAGAAAAAAAAAGGTATAGGGTAAGAAAAAGTGAACAGTTGGATGACCCTGTCTGGCATAGCAAAGTAGGAAGAAGAACAACTGTCAGATAAGACTAGAAGAATCGGGTAAAGGGAAATAACAGCAAGGCAGAGTACACCGTGGAAGTCAGAGTAAGAGAGGATTTCAGCAAGGATCAACCACACAGTCAAATATGCCAAAAAATAAGAACAAAAAAACAGTTGGGGTGTCTGGCTGGCTGAGTCAGTAGAGCATGAAACTCTTGATGTTGGGGTTGTGAGCTCAAGTCCCACGTTGGGTGCAGGGATTAGTTAAAAAATAAAATCTTTAAAAAAAATAGAAAAAAAGCTGATAAAAGATAGTTGAATTTGGTACTCATGTCATTAGACTGCGCATGGAGAATTAAAACACTGTAAAGAAAGAGACAAAAATAGGGGGCGTGTGGGTGGCTCAGTTGGTTAAGCGTCCAACTTCAGCCCAGGTCATGATCTCATGGTTCATGAGTTTGAGCCCTGCGTCAGGCTCTATGCTGACAGCTTGGAGCCTGGAGCCTGCTTTGGATTCTGTGTCTCCCCCTCTCTCTGTCCCTCCCATGTTCATGCTCTGTCTCTGTCTCTCAATACTAATAAATAAATGTTTTAAAAAATTAAAAAAAAAATCTTTCATATAAAATGACTAAAATAAAGCCTAGACTCAAAAGAAAAGCAATAGGAGACAGTTCATAAGTTAGTTTTGAGAACAGTATGAGTATGAAATATATTTTATTAACAGATACAGTGGCGGGGGAGACAACAGAGGAAAAAATACAAATACATCAACAGACTACAATAACGGTTTTTAACTCTAGGAAGTATAATGATCCTTTTTAAAAACAGATTTTAAACTCAAAAGGCAAGCTATTACTACTCCTCTAATTGCACTACAGAATCCACAAATTCACACAGTGCTAACCTGGCTTGCTGCTTGCTTTCGTATTCTTTAAGGTAGCTGGTGGTGTTGGGAGGATTTTTGCAGGTGTATACGTATTTAAAGATATTTTTCTTCTCATTACTGGACTGGAACGTGAAGCTGAAGAGGCTGAAAAGAAAAAAAAAAACAAAACAGATATGGCAGTTCAGTAATTTCCTACCAAGTCCTTACATTTAGAAATTTCTAATGACATATTTAGTGGACTTAGGACTATACGTTACAGGAGAAAATAGACAATGCAAGGTTTACAAAGTAAATTCGGATACATCATCTTTCCTATAAAAAGTTCTCTCATGCTCTTAGCCCAATAGATGTTCTGTTTATACTGCAAATAATAAGCATTTAACAGTATTTACTAATGGCATGCCAAGAATAGAGCAATGGACTTAATTTTATTGTCCTGATAGAAACTCAGATTCTTAAGGGATGGCAGAGAGCTAATGGCATAATTTTACTGCCTAGTTAAAAAAAAAAAAAAAAAGTCCCAAATTGTTTTTCTCTTAAAAATATGAAGTAGAGATTCAGGGACAGTTACTTTGTAAACACTATGGTCTATTAATCTATTGTATTTATAAGTAATAAATCAGACTGTCTCCCTATATTATCTAGTGAGATTTATCTTAATGCAAGGACTTTTAAAGATTTTTTTTCTCTTTCTAATCAAGGTGGAGTGGTTGAGAGGCATGAAAAGGAAAAGTACGGTAATTCTGAAGTATGAAGTCCTCTGGGGAAGGAGAGCTTCTGGCATGAGCTTCCAGGTTCTTAACTGAAGGGAGGTGAGGAGTTAACAAAACACCAACTCGCCTGCTTTTGCAATTTTTGGAGGACCTGATAGCAATAAACAGCATGTCTCTGAAAAACAAATACGTGAGCCAGTCACAGCAAATGTGTTTCATGTGGCTGACCCGTATCTACACTGAATGAATACAAATCCCATTGGCAGAAGCTCCAAGTAGTCACTAACGATATAACATACAAGTGATGACAAAAATCCCGAAAGCATCATGTAAAGCACTACACCACTACTAAGCTCTTTCCTGCTTACATGTTTGATCCTGTCTCGTTAACTTCCATCTCTAACTTATCCAGTTAGTATTTCCACACCTTTCCCCCCATCTGATACTGTTAGTGTTCCATTGTAAGCTACCTTCTAGTTGCCACAAAATTGATTTAATTTTGTTTGAAGTGAGGAAAAAGCCTTTCTGAACGACAGAGGATTAACAATATCGGCTTCATTATAAATAGCACAAAATCAATATAGTCTACATTATAATGCTAATTCCTTGACAATTCAGGGAATTAAGTATAAAATAATATAAATATACTGTGATTACTAAATATTAATTCTGCAGTTACAGTATAAAATAGAGGATTCAGAGGCTTCTATTACAGCTGGCACCTATTTTCTTTTCTTTTTTTAATATGAAATTTATTGTTAAATTGGTTTCCACACCACACCCAGTGCTCATCCCAACAGGTGCCCTCCTTAGTGCCCATCACCCACTTTCCCCTCCCTCCCACCCCCCATCAAACCTCACTTAATTCTGCAGTTACAGTATAAAACAGAGGATTCAGAGGCTTCTATTATAGCTGGCACCTATTTTCTTTACTACTCAAGAAGAACTAGAAAACCATACACTCAGAAGACATGGGTTTTTTAGTATTGCTTGACCACTAACCACTTGATTTCCTCAATGGTGTCTAAGTTTTTTTTCTTTAAAGAATAATTTTTTCTCAAATGAAATCTTAAATCAAATAGATGAAAACATATACTCTAGTTGAAGCAGCCATGCATGACATAAGGCCTAACCATTCAGCATCATCTTCCTAATGGAATTTCCAAAAGCTCTTGGGAATACAGTCTGAAGATCAATGAACTAGCTTGATTTTAAGGTTTATTCAACTCAATGAGTTGCATTAACTGTATTTACGTTCTTATCTAGTTTCCTTAGTAAGTAATGGCATGAAATTTTAAGAGAACTAGAGAATATGGGGTACAACTTATATCCATGATATAGAAAAGAGCTAATCTGAACTGGAAAAGGAATTTAATATCCTTCATTAATACACCTCAATAATATACTCTGATTAATTGAATTCACTAACCACAGAAATAAAGCCATCATAATAAAACAGCACCACAGAATATACCTTCAGAGATTTTCTTTCTGTAAATGTTCTACCAATTCTCTTTCCAAAACAGATGTCATTACTGCTGTTACCTGTAAGTCACTCACTGAAAATCTTCTAAATTCTAAATAACATTGATTATCTATCCTAAGTTCTTTTTTACTAATTAGAACTTTTCTTTCATCTTTATTTTAAGATTATAAATCCTTGCCCCAGTGAAGCTGTGAAACATCAAATATAAAGGGGTAAATGGTAAATGAGAATTAATTCAGGTTCTCCACTGCATTCTGAGGAAAAGCATTTTCCATTCTATCAGCTAACAGGGAAAAGAAGATAAACATACTTCATTTTCCTAACTTTGACCTCACACAGCTTAAAGAAGTTATTTCATTTGGAGTATTATCAATTCTCAGAGTCAGACACATTCACAGGAAAACTTTGAAATTAAATCCTACTTCCTAAAACCATTCTTAAAGTGAAATATTTTAGAACATAAACCCAAGTATCTCTCCATTGCCATCAATGATTGAAACCTGACCTCTACTACCAGACGTGGAAGAAAAGGGAAGCCCACTATACTGGAGAAATGCAAGGGGTGCCATTTAGACAGAATACAATGTGACGAGAACTCTCTAGAATAATACAATGTGGAAGCCAGAAAAGGGAAGAGAACAGCAATACACGAAAGTGGCTTTCATTCCAAGACCTCTGGTTTCATTCTTCAGAGAAACACATTTATAGTACGCTCCTTACAAAAAGAAGAAAGGTATACACTCAATGTTTGTGACTTTCCAAAAAATAGGACTAGCCCTAGCAAGATTCTTAACTAAGCAGAGCATGCTCTCCCAAACTGGATGCTTCCTAAACTGGAAATTCCCACAGGCTGAAGGATCCTATAGAGCTGAGGATCATAGTAGTCAGCTGACTTCTCATACCCAAAAAAGGTAGCCCTAAAGGTTTCCCAGAATGATGTCCCTCAGAATAGTGCTACATGGTGTCTAAATGTGTCACCAAAAATGTGTCTTCTCAAAAAATAAGTTTTGGAAAATCTAAGTATACAGTTTTCCTACATTAATGTAACTCTGTCTCTCCAAAGGGAGGTGGGATATAATACAGTTTCCAAAATTTACTGAGTCATGAATCCCTTTTCTTCACACACATGCATTAACTTTTGCAGAATATTTTCTGAAGAACATAATTTGAAAACCTGTTGTCCTAATTTGCTCTCTTTAGCCAAGAGCTCCTTCTGAATCATTGTGAATATGTACCAGAGGTGGTGAGGCATGGATGGTTATTTGTGCATGTGTGGGTTAATGACAAATGGTATTTTGTAGTTTTTAAAAAGTTTATTGTAAAATCACACACAATAAGAAAACGAAAAAAAGGCCATCAGTCTATATTGTTGACTTCTATTGCTGGATCTTAGATTTTTTTTTTTTTTCCTTTTTTGGGAGGAAAGTTTTTTGGGAGTTATAAAGAAAAGTGGTGCATTCCACATCAATAACACCAAAGAATTTCAAATAATGTTCCTTTATACCCCCTTCTCTCCTAAAATTTTATTCACTATCACTACATGAGTTTGTTGTAATAATTCTTCTTATAGTCTGATAATATCACTGCCACAAAATAATGAAACTAATAACAATAACAACAACAACAACAACAATAATAACAATAATAATTATTTTCCTACAAATTTCAGGGGTCTTCCGTGGAACTTCACTTGATGGAGAAGCAATGGAAGCAAGAAATTCATCCACCTGCTTTAAAGACAGGGCATTGTGAAGAGTTTCTAGAGGACAAATAGATGGCACCATGGAATACAATTCAAAGCCTGAAAAAAAGAAATGAAAAAAAATTTGGATATTTAAAAAATAATTAAGAAGGAAGAAGACCATTGCTTAGAACTGTACAGGTTAGGTCTTTCCAATCTATCACATGCAATCACATGAGATCTCTGAAGTCATGACACCAGATGCTATGCAATATGGGACTGGAACAAGATGTGACAAATATTTCATTTTAAATGTATTCACATAGTACCGCATGCACACAATTTCATTCTACACTTTAGTAAAATCTAAGAATGATACTTAAAGAAAAAAAACCTGGGGGGGGGGGGGACAGAAAAATTACATTAAGTTTATACTTTATAAAAATCAGGTCTATTTGACAGGTAAGTTGATGCCATGATGTGTCTCTGATGCTAGGATGTTAAAATTAACTTCTTGTTGAAAAATGATTACATTGTAATTACTTGAGGAGTGATTTTAAGTAACTTTTCTAGTAATACCAAGGCCAACAATACTCTCTAGTGTGACCTGAAAACCACACTCATTCATTTATGCTGAAAATCAAATTCCAAAACACATTTTACCTACCTTTATTGAAATAACTCAAATATTCTATTGTTGGAAATTGCTAGCTGAGTACCGTTAGGCCAAGTAAAAAGCAATACAAAATACAGACATGTTTGCATTCAACAATGGCACAGAAATAGAAAAATTTCATGAAACAAACCATGCACATAAATATTAATACCATCAGTGAAACAAAACTGCTTACAATATACACTTTTTTAAAAAACAAGATATAGGTTATTCGCTTTTTATAAAAATTGCCTGTTGATTTAAATTTTATTCAACTGAATGGCTTTTAAAATTGCTCTCATAAACAATTAAAGTAGTAAGTCTTCCTGCACCTCTTCTTTCTAACATTCAAACTAATTTCCCTCCAAAGGAAATACTTTTAATACTTAGATTAAGATTTTATATAAAGGCTAACGTTATTAAATAAAAAGTAAAAATTAATTAAACTCAAACAGACTACAACATTCTCTGCTTCAATAGGCATGTGCTCATTTTAACACTGACTGATATTTACTTAATTTCAGGAGGAAACAGTGACCCAAGAACTGACTAATTCTTGGCTGGAATAGGGAAACTGGTTAAAAGAGAATCTAATCTTTCTATGAAAATAACCAAAGGATTTACAAAATTGGTATGTTTGATTTTCAGGTGCAAACCAAAGCATGATGGAATGTTACATATGCTTAAAGAACAAAACAAAACAAACTATACCATAACAGCAGCTAAAGCACCTAAATAAAGCACTAAAAGAATTGGGCTTGCACAAGTAATACATTTTTTTAAAGTATAAGACTCATGCAAATAAGCGCAAACCCTTTCTTTGCATTACACTGAACTTAGCAATGTTATGTTTTTTATCCTTTCATCAGAATGTTGCTAAGTATTCTGTAACAGCTATTTCCTTGCATTTGCCTGTTAGATTTTATAACAGGCAAATAATAATATAATCAGGTTCCTCAGGACTGCATTTTTTCCCCATTTATCTTTAGTAAACTTTGTATTTAATGCACAATGAAAGGGTTAGCGCAGCAATTTAAAAAGCCACCCTGCTGTCATGTTTAGAAGCTATAAAAACATACCACTGGAGCCTAGACATTCCACAGAGGAAACGGACCAGCACCTATAGAGGTGTAGGTGTTCTGCACAGAGGCCCAGAAAATAAGGTAAAGCACTGTCAGAAGATACTTGTTTCACCATGTTCCTTGAACTAAAGATGAAGGGAGGGGGTAAGTCCATGATATGTATTAAGATGGAAATAACATGAAAGTTAGGGGGAAATAAAAAGTGAAAGAGTCAAATGACAATTCATAGGACAGATAAGACAACACAGTATAAAAAAGAAAAAAAATCTTGAAAACCCCAAAGAAACATTTCTAGAATTGAAAGAAATGCATTTTAAACGCATTTTAAACGCATTAAGTCACATGTGTGGAAAATCCACATTTTTAAAAAAGCTTTAGCCAAAGGAATATAAAGTTACTTGATTTTCTGTTAAATTTAACTTTTTTTTTTTTTTTTTTAAAGCTTCAGTAAACACAGATTTCTCCTATGTAAAACTTTCCATACTGGCTGTAAATACATAAGCATTCTGCACAAAAACTATAGTCAGTCTTAAACCTGCAATGTCTCTTCTTAGAATTTTGTGACTTGTTTTTCTTGTGACTTTGGTTTTTCTTCTAAGAAGTTCTTTAGAAGCTGCAGCTGTATCAAATAAGGATCTTTTTCTTCAGAAAGTAGCATTTAAAGAGCTACAAAGGAGGAAAAGCACATAAGCTTTAAGGGTAAATTTTCTTGTTGAGGATGAGATCTTCTTACTCCACCTCCAGAAGTATTTAGTGCACTTCTATAGGATCCAGAAGGGGGAGAATGGCTATAAACTTGTGTTTAATCCTTCAGTTTCATCTAAGTTTTTGAAAGACTTGACTTGAATTTTTGAAAGGTGTATTTGCAGTTAAAAGGAAAAAAAAAAATTCCAGGGGATAAAAGTACCTTCATTCCGAATAAAAGCAAAAACGGGTATGTTTTCTTTTAAATTCTTCTATCCTCAATTATTTACAAGTGGTCAGTAAATATTCCCTCTTGACCCAGAAGAACAAGCTCTGTGTAAGAAAGCTGTAATAATGCAACAATTCAGTTTATAAACAATGGCCACAAAAACACTTTACTGTACTGTTCAGCCTCAGAAATTGAATTTAACTGAATGAGCTTTCTAGATTTTTAGCTTAGTGTTCTTCCTATCAGAAGTTCTCCAAATTTTAACGAAAAGCAGTGGTACCAAAAAGAATTGGTTGCTTGACAACAGCAAACCATACGGACACATGAGGATAAAGTAAATACTGGATAAAATTTTCAGAGGTCTCCAGACCAGGTTGAGTTTGCTTTAGACAAAGAGCCACTGATAAATGTTACACAGTGAAATCTGCATCTCCTAGTTCCCAAGAACTTTTCAAAGACATCATCTGGCTGTTTGACAAGCGTGGCTCAGTATTTTTTATCAAGTAGCTCAATAAAATAACTATGTGATCAGAAAAGAATTCAGGAAGAACAAAAAACATTAAAATAATTAAGACTTAAAAAGAAAACAATACTAATTGTTGTATTTTTAAAATTTGTGTAGACTGATCACTTGAGAAATTAGAAGGGATTTTTAGGTGCTAATTTAGTATTAAAACTCATCATCATTGTGGTCATTTAAAAATTTGAGATGAGTGATGTTAAATGATTGTGTAAATTACAGCTGATAAAGGGAGCGAGACAGTATCAATATTTTGGATTAATAGTAAGTTGGAATTACATGCCAACTGAAATTAAGAATGGAGAAATGAATGATACTGTATACCCCACAGTTTGAAATAAAAGAAAAATAAAAAAGGATGAAGCAGGGGAGTATCTTTTAAAATAAAAGCAAAACGTACCATTGGTTGGGTGTCGAGCAAATGAGATAGAAAACCTTTTAACAGCAGAACCGCGTGTGGCGTCTGAGAAAGAGAAAAACAGGTACCTGAAATTCGTAATAGCTACCAAAAGAAGGACACTTAAAAAAAGAGGGAAAAAACAAATATATAAGGAGGTTAGAATTAGGTGACATGCAGAAGGGAATGAGAGAGGGTACTGGTTAAAAGTAAAATGGCTTGAGGATAGAGGCAAAGTGTTTAATGAAATACACAAAAGAAAGAAAAGCAGGATGAGCCAGCAATTCTGTTAAGTCCATGTTTTACTGACTTAAGTAAATTTGTGGATATATGAAAAGAAGTTTTAAATAAATCAAAGGGTAATAAACACTCCTATTAATAGAAGGGACAAGGTTCCAGAAGCCTCCAAGGATAGTCCAAATATTAAAACTTAAGGTACATTAACAACAGTGAGAGGCTATCCAACTAGGGATTCTAAAATATTCTCATCATATGTTTGTTTTTATAAAAATATTGCCAAGTATAGAAGTATATTTTCTTCTACTTATCTACATTCCATTCACTTTATTTTATTTTTATCAATATCAGTAAGTAAAATAAGGGATAACGATAAACAAAAGTTTAAAAGATCAAAGAAAGATTTATTCTTTATAATATGGCTTATCAACTATCTAAAAGACCCAATACATGTAATGCAGCTCTAAACTTCACATTTGAACAAACTATTTATTGAATAAGTACTGTATGTCTAACTACTATTAACTCTTTGATGAAACATGAATCCAAGCTATGGATGAGAGAGCACTGGTTGTCATTTAGGCAAAGGGTGCTAGGATTCCATTTGAGTTAGTCAGTGGGCTTAGGCTTGTCTTTGAGAAGTACTATATGCTCATGGGTGTGTGCATGGGTGTGGATATGAATCTGTGTGTGCATGTGTGCACATACCATCTATGCAGCCAGAAGAAGTCAGCTTTTTACGATGAGTACGAGCATAATCCTGTAGGTTAGGTGCGCTTGAAGAACCCCCGAGCACCGAGGTGCTAAACAGGCCCGCACAGTGAGACCCTGATGGGAGTTAGAGAAAATACATACACAACGGGTGTTCTTCCATTCACATTGGGAATTCATGCAGCATGCAATAACATGGCTCTTACCACACTTATCTGGCAGTGCCTTGAACAGGCTCACAATTCGCTTGTAATGTCAAGTTTAATATAATCACCACCACCATTTATCATATGTACAAATAAGGGTACTTAACACTGTATAAAATGTTGTCTTTGAGGAAAATAATATGCCTACACAATTAGACATATACATTTTAAAACTATTAAAAACACTACTATAGAAGTTAATTTAGGTTGATAAGGGATTCTGTCAATTTGCATTAACAGGTCATATAAAGAAATCTCTCTTCGCACAGATCTAGTCACAATAGATCAGCATTTTTGAATGTATGTCTGTAAATGAAGAATTTTGTCTGGTACCCTTGAGTTAAGAATCATCAACATATGTTATGAAATAAAACAAAGCTTGCTAATTTGTGAGAAGACCAGGTAAGAACAACTTCTTGTAGGTCATCCAGGCCTAAATCACCTTACACTTCTAATACTTGAATGACTTAAGATCTTAATTAATAAGACCCTATGAAACACATTATTAGCAAATAAAACACAGCCAATCCAACTGATGCTTAGTTTATAGTCAAAGTCTTCACACCCAAGTAAAACTTTTACCACTAGGTGAAGATTAAATAAGTTTCTATCAAATACATTTTGATACATAAAGGAAGATCATGTGGGAATATTAAGTTACCAACACAAGCTATACGTAATTAACTAAAGATCTTCAAGTAAGTAGGCATCAACAAGCAGTTCATATACTTAGTATACAGAGCAAAGTACATATATAGTTGAAAATTACTTATTTATACTTTTATTAAACCTATTTAGACAACTACTTACAGTATGCTATTACCTCATATAATTTATCAACAATGAGCTTAAAACCGATAAGTTTAGCAAGATCTTTCTCGATGTTGCTTTGCAACATTATTTGCAAAGAACCAATTATGTTCTATAGGTCAAGAAAGAGTAACAACTATCCCTGTGCATTAGTTTTGCTTTGGTTTTTCTTAGGAAATAGTCAAAAGGAAAATTAATACACCAAGAAAGGGTTTAAAACACTCTTTACTAACTTAAAAACAACAACAACAACAACAACAACAACAACAACAATTTTTTAAAGTAGGCTTCACAATAGCACAGAGCCCAACGCGGGGCTTGAACTCATGACCCTGAGACCAAGACCTGAGCTGAGATCAAGAGTTGGATGCTTAATCCACTGAGCCACCCAGGCGCCCCCCTAAATTTTTTTTTTTTAATCAGAAAAGTAGAAGGTTCTGTTTTGTATGCAATAGCGTATTCACAATTTTATCAAGTGGGAAAAATGAAGTTCCTTCCTAAATTAAAGAATTTTGGGATTTTAATTTACAGAATACAAGACTAAAAACTACCCTTGGCAATTGGACTAAGCAGTTTACATTATGGACACTTAAAAAAAATTATACATCAAAATTAAATGCTATTTCTTGTTCATTTTATCAAAACTTTATTGTATACTTTGAGTTGTACAACTCAACATTTTTGAATTAGTGTATGTTAAATAAAAATAAAGCATAGCATTTGGTCATGCTTTCGTCACTGAAGAGTTAGTTTTACATGTGTGCAAAATAGGGAGTTGAAGGTCTGGAGTTCAATTTCCTTTAGACCACATACCTACAGTAGGGTTCTGCTTCTGTTCCACAAGAGTTCTTGGTGTTCGCAGATAATTAGCGTTTTCAGATACAACCTGCACAAGGAAAGCAAAATAAATGAGGTAAAACAGTAAAATCAATTTAAAAGTCCATACTTCATTTGCAGCCTGTTCCAGACAGACAAAGGTTAATAAGCTGTATGATAAATATTAGTAGAAATACATAAAACATGAAAGATCATGCAAGATCCCCTTCTGAAGGGAGTCCATTTCATATGAAGTCCTTGCAATGAAGTGGTGCAAAGCAGGCATTCAGAATGAAATATCATGTATGAAACAAGACAGATGAAAAGAAACAATTAATAGATTGATAAAATTTCACACTCTCTTAAAAGAAGCCAAATGCCCACTTTTAAACAGCTCCTGTATTTGAAGGGGGGAAAAAACAATCACAAACAAAAGAAAAGACAGACAGAGACTGTTGAGGTCACCATACAATTACTGATCCATGCACGGGCTTTATCAGAGTAACCTTTAAATATTCACAGCCTTAATGGATACCATAATCCCTTTTCCTATAATCAAATGCATTATACTTCCAAAAGGAAATTGCTGAAATTCTCAAAAAAGTCATGTGTAACAGCATGGAAGTGTAAAACCTTCCATTATAAAACAAAACAAACCCCCAAACCCTAGTATTTTAAATTTCCAAATGTCATCACAGAAAGTCCTTCTGAAATCATTTAACTTTGGCCCACATTATTAGTGGGCACCTATACATTATACCCTCTCATAAAGAGAGCATTAAAATATTACACAACTAAACCCCATGCTGTATATATCCCTTAGATACTTCCAGATAATGCAATAGTGAGGGAGAGAACAATCAGTATTACATGAGCCCTGCTAATTAACACAGAACCATGTAAATCTTGGATTTTAAAAAATGTTCAAACTCTCAGCAAATTCCAAATGGAGTCTAATATTTCAATTATGGGGGAAATGGTTACTGAATTTTCTTACCATCAAATTATGTAATTTTGTTTCTAAATGTTTTAACGGACAACTATGCCAAAAAAACGATTTCTCTCCTTTAAAAAAATTTTTTTATTAACACTAAAAGTTCCAGGAGTATAAAACTTATTAATTTTTTACTCCTGGATATTTAAAACCCTCCCAGTAAAAATCCTAAACACATGCAATGTAAGTGGTTTCTTTCCCTCAAATATTGTCAGATATCACAAGCATTTGAAAATTAAAAATTAAAATACAGAAGGATTTACTCTGATGTTAAATATAAGGGATTAGATGTCCTCAAAGACAGCTATTTGTTGCTCTGAATGCAGGTAGAAAATTTTAATGAAGTAAAGTTTAAAAACCTGTTGCCATGAGCCAAAAATACTGGATGTGAAAGCCAATGATTTGGGGGAGACAGGGGAAGAAGTGATTTGTTCCCCTGATCTGCGTCTTCGACGCCCAGTACCCACACCACTGGTATAATGCAGCCAGGTACCAGTACCCTCTGGGCTAGACACACTCAGGGGGCTCTCTTCCTGGAAGTGAGAAAGGGGCAAAAAAAAAAAAAAAAAAAAAAAAAAAAAAAAAAAAAAAAAAAAAAAAGCAGAGCATGCAAAGTTAGATACAACAGAGCCAAATGATCAGAAAGAAAAAAAAATACAGTTTGTTTGCATTTGTTTAACAATTTTTAAAAAACTATTAAACAGTAATTTGGGAGCCAAATAATTCAAATATTTGAGAAACTGACAGGAATGGCTTACAAATCTAATTGCATGTGACAACAACTGTAAGAATTACCTTATTATCTTAAATATACAAAATATCTATACTGCTTAATAGTTGTTCCTTGTCTCTTAAAACTGGAAAGATTTAACAATTTTCTGTCTTAGCAACTTATAAAATATGAAAGTATTGTTTAATTTTAGATATTCAAGACGTTTTGTGCTATACTAACCTTTTAACCCAAAGCACTAAAGAATTGTGCAAAGGGTTAAAGAGATTTCAATGTATGTAAGGTAGAAAAGAAAACCTGTCTGCCAGCCATATTTAAAAAAAAAAAAAAAAAAAAAAAGAGGTAAGATGTATTCAAACTGCACTTGTTTCCACTTTCAAGTTATTTATTTGTTTACCCCCTCCAAAGATTATTCATAGAGTTCAATAGGCAAAACATGCAGCAAACATTCTCATTTACATGTTTGCATGTTCAGGTTTCAGACAGTGAGGACAGAGTAAAATCTACTTGCACAAAATGAAGAGAATAGTCTTTCTCTCTGTGTGTCTTTTGGAAGTACAAACTTCTGATATCCATGGAGATGGTGGATGCTGGAAAAAGTCTTCAAGGTTTTACTTGAATTATTTACCTTATGGAAGTAAAAGTTTAGCATGGCATAGAAATAATCTCTTGAAAGCAACTATTTAAGTATGAGAAAAAGGTTTATAAATGTGTTCTGCGTCTTAAGAATTAACAAAGGGCAGTAATTTTGTTGAAGATTTTATAAACATAAATGTGTTGCAAAATGGACTCCCAACACATTTGGCTGTATCAGTGTTATAACGTTTTTGGAGTGCAGGAGAAGGTTTAATGGTGAAATTTTGAACAATCTGATTAATTTGCAGATTGTTCTTATTCAACAACATCAAAATCACTGCCCTCACACAAATGGTAGTTTAGGTTATATTAATATGTCATTTCCCGATTTTTTTTAATTAAAGATACCTGAACATAACCCCAGGTATCTCATTTTTAAATTAAGTATAGTAGAACATAATCCCAAATTCTACAGTTGTTAGTCGTCCTCTTTTATAATTAACTTAGAATATCATAGAAATCCTAACTAGTACACAATTTTCATTATAAAATTATAACAATCTATTTTACTGATGGATGTTTTTCCTATTCATACTTGCCCAACTGGGTCACAGATATATTTGAAATTTGAGAATCGTAAAGCACTTATGTTTGTATAATTTGAGGCTATAGAAATGAGCATAATTCTTTTTTGTTGTTTATATTGACTCAACAACTGCTAAATAAATGTTATACCTAACTCTTAAGTCTTGGCATGTTTAATTATCAACAAAAAATATTTTTCTAATTAAAAGTTTATGGTTGTTTCTATCTTACAATCTTGCTCTATGCTTTTACTTTAGCATTTAGACAACATTTATAAGCACTAATCTCAATCAGTGCTGGGGAGAATCATGCTACTGAGAACACAGATAACCCAAAATTAAGGTATTTAAAATATAAAAATATATACAGGTGTTAAATATTTACTTAACTAGCTACAATCCAACTATTCAACTTTCCTCTTAAGTCTTCTTTTAGTAGTTATTTAAGTGTTATTCTATTAGAGAACATAAGAACTAGCTTTATTTAATTGTAGACAAAGGTAAACTTTCAACTATCTCTTCAAATTTTCAAATTCCTATACTGGTTTTTGCAATCAGGCTGACATTTTAGAAGTTCATATCTTTATTACAGTGTCACTGGAATCAGTTGTTGTTGAAGCATTTCTGGCAATACCTTTCTCCTTTCAGACAAAAATTATTCTCTGCTCATTACATCAAACTCTTAAAAAAGTTCTTTATTAGAATAACCTAAAGTGACAGGACAAAAAAAAAAAATAGATCAGCTCTTGGAAAGGTCTTATTTTACCGTATTTATTCAACTTGGTTACAAAAACTATACATAGAGCTCCAGATTCTTAAAACTGATCTCTTTTTTAATAGCCTCTATATTTTTAAAATATTTATTAGAAAAATAGGCAAAGATAAAAATAAAAAATCTGTCAGGGTCCCAAGTTCCATAATTAAAGCTGTATTTTCTTTTCTGGTTTATTAAAATATAGTTAGTTTATTTAATGAAAACGTGCTCTGACACATATGCTTACTTCATTTGTAGCCATCTTCCTAGATCTTGGAAGTGGAGACTTCCTGTGTATATGAATTGGCTCTGATACCATTGGTTTGAACAGTATCACAGCACGATCAACCTCATCTTTTTTAGAAGTATGTGGTTCCTCATCATTATCAATTTTAAAAGATCTCCTGCCTTCATTCTGTAGGCAAAGAATACAACATATAAAATTCAGATAAATTCTCTTCTGATGAACAATTCAACCACCAGTTGGTGAAGTCAGTTGAAGTACATATACAAGTTTGTTTATTCAAATCAATCCATATTAATTGAATTTTTACAACAGCCTAGTACTGTACTAGGTATCATGAGACAGATGACAGAGTACCCAACTTTAATAAAAACATATACTCCACAGAGAAATTAAACAGCTAAATGACAATATAAAGCCATCTAAAACAAAGTACTTAATTTTTATCAAATGCCAAAATAAATAAGAAATAATAACAAATGACAGTAATAACAGACATCAATTTTATTATATAGGAATGGCATCAGCATGAGCACAAACTAAAATAGCATTTTAATTTATAAATTTCAGAATATTTAAATTCTGTTCCAAATATTCCCAACACATGTAATGACTGCATACATAAATAATCATGCGATGACCTACTAAATATTTACTGGGTGTGCCAGGACACAGATGAATAAGATGAAGTCCCAGGTAAAAGATAAACAAATTAAAAAAATTTATACCAAATATATATCTATAATAGAGTAAGTAAATTGGGGCATAGTCATAACACTAAAACACGTTTTGTAAAGCAGCAACAATGAACAGACTAAAAGTAAATATAATTATATCAAAGAATCTCACAAACATAAGATTAGCAAAAAGAAGTCAAGCAGAAGTACCTAAAACCCCTCATCAAACTAAGGAGTATAGGAAATGAAGAGGAACTTCTTTCATTGGTTAAGCGATATCTAAAATCTTGACACATCGGGGCACCTGGGTGGCTCAGTTGGTTGAGCATCTGACTTTAGCTCAGGTCATGATCTAACGGCTTATGAGTTCGAGCCCTGTGTGGGGTTGTGCTTACAGCTCAGAGCCTGGAGCCTGCTTTGGATTCTGTGTCTCCCTCTCTCTCTGCCCCTCCCCTGCTCGTGCTTGCTCATACTCTCTCTCTCTCTCTCTCTCTCAAAATAAATAAACATTAAAAAAAAAAGATCTTGACACATCATCAGTTAATAAATCACTGAAATATTAGTGTGTCTACCATTACTAAATCTACTCAACACTGTACTGGACATTTGTCACAATTAATAGATATGGTCATATACATAGGAAATCCAAATGACTCTATGGATAAACTACTAGAATGAATAATAGCATGCAATGAGGCTGCTAGTTATAAAATCTTCATATAAAAATGAGTTAAAATTCAATTTGACAATAACAAACAAAGGAGAATTTGAATAAGCCATTTATGATAGCATAAAAATACAAAGACCTAGGAACTAATCTGACAAAGATACAACACATGAAAAAAGTCCCTTAATTGTACCAAAAAGATATAAAAATAGCTAAATAAATTCAGAGATATACCAAGTCCTTGTTATTGCCCTCAAATACTGTGTTATTGCCCTCAAAATTGATCTGGAGAATTTATGTCATCTCAATCAAAATCCCAAAAAGATCTCTTTGCAACATTACTTTTGCTTTAGCTTGAGAATGTCTAAGTGTTTAGTATCAACACTTCTATTCAACACCATACTGGTCCAAGCTAGTAGCACTTCATAAAAGCATATCCAAATGGCCAATAAACATATGAAAAGGTGCCAATCGTTACTGGTCATGAGGATAATGTAAATTTAAACCTTGACAAGAAATCACTACATATCCCTCAAAATGGCTACATTAAAAAAAAAATCTATTTATCTATCTATATCTATATCTGTATCTGTATCTATATCATACCAGGGGCTGACAAAGATGGCAGTATCTTTAGAAAACTATTTGACTGTATTATCTCAAGCTGAACATATGCACACCCTATGACCTAGCAAGTTTACTCCTTGATGTATATCCAAAAGAAATATGTACATATATTCACCAAAAGACTTGTACAAGAATGTTCATGAAAGCACTCATCTTCATAGCTTGACTGGAAACAAATGATCAAAGTGGAATAGATGAACACATTGCACTATATTTACTTCTATATATTGTTGCCATGTAATCCTAATGACAACAGAAACAACAGAATGGATGAAACTCATTAACATAATGAAAGAAAACCCACCTCACACCCCCCAAAAAAGCATGTATTTTGTGATTTCATTTATAACAAGTTCAAAAATATTCATAATTAAAACATGGTGCTGTCTTGATAGGTATCTTTGGGGAGAAGACAGGGAGACTATGACAGGGAGGGGCACAACTGGATCTTCTGGAATGATGATATTATTCTATCTATTACCTGGTTGGCTGTTTTATAATTGTGTTCCTTTTGCAATACATCATTAAGCTATACACTTTGGATTTATCAATATGAGTTATAGTTTAGTAAAAAGTTTTAAATTTAATATATATTTAACTTTGTAAGATCACTCTAAGAATTAAAATACAATAATTTGTGCCAAGTGCTTATTATTATTAGCACAATGTTTACCATGCAATAGTGCTCTGTGGGAGATGCAGGAGAGAAGCATCAAAGGAAAAGACTTCAAAAGGGAAAGGCTGGAGAAGGTGCAAGGCCTTAGGAAATGTTTACATACCTGAACTAGGCTGGCTAGACTCCTAAGCCTAGAGCCATTAACATTGTCCAGGGCCAGATCCTCCTTCACACCTGACCCTTCCTAGTGTTATAGCAACAATTAACTCGAAATTCAACCTTGAAAAGCTAAACCATTAGATTAATTAACACTTGCTTAGATGACTTTATGCACAATTATCCTAACAAAAAGCTTCATTCTGGAGGGGGGGGGGGGGCCCTGGGGCCTCATTCCATCCAGTATGAGGACCTTTGCTTAACTGCACTTTATTTGCGCACTCATCTTTTGCGACAGGCCATACTCCTTGCAACAGTGCTCAAGTAATATGACAACCAAAACCCAAACCAAAACTATAGTTAAGCATTGTAAATAATGGCCTTAAAAATACAAAAAGTTTAGGGGCCCCGGGGTGGCTCAGTCGGTTAAGTGTCAGACTTGGGCTCAGATCATGATCTCCTGGCTTGTGAGTTCGAGCCCCACATTGGGTTCTGTGTTAACAGCTCAGAGCCTGGAGCCTGCTTGGATTCTGTGTCTCCCTCTCTCTCTGCCCCTACCCAGCTCGAGCTCTGTTTCTGTCTCTGTCACTGTCTCTCTCTCAAAAATGAAGAACATCAAAAAAATTTTGAAAAAAATACAAAAAAATCTAAATAAAACATAAAATTCTAGTATGCTCAGAAATGTTGTCCTCCCAGGCCTGGGTGGCTCAGTTGGTTAAGTCTTCAACTCCTGATTTCGGCTCAGGTCATGATCTCACAGTATATAACCAAGCCCTGAGAATTTCATCTTTATTACCTCTCTTGAAGCTGGTCTATATCCATAGCCTGATGGTAAATTTTTGTCTTCTTCGCATCCTTTAGCTCCAGGACTAAAATGTAATTCAACATGAAAGCGTTCCTCTGAGGAAAGATCCTAAAAAATATTATAGAACATTTTCAAAATGAAAAACGTCAGGCTATTTATTTACCTATGGTAATACACCCAAATCAAGAACTCTTTTTACCTTGTTAGGATCCTCATAAAGCATGATAACAATCTGAGTCATATAATTGAGTTCATTGACAACATTTAAGTAATCCATAGCCCGTTTCCACTGTTCATCCTTCGATTCCTAAACAAAAGGTATATGGTAAGCATTTTCTCCTATTGCTTTACTTGAAAGTCACTCTATTTTCATTATGGTAGTTATTTAATCTTGAGTGATACCATACAAATAAGGTAAATAAGTATATGCTCAACCTCTCAAAATAACTCCACTATCTTTAAGTCTTGATAAATTACTTATGTTTAGGTTAATTATTTTAAAAATCTGTTATGGCATTCTTAGAAAGTCTAGTGGTAACTTTTTTTTAATAGCTTCTAGAATTTAAAAATTAAAAATCTCTAGAAATACAAACCCACAACTGAATTCTGAGGGTAAGGAGCAGTGAGTTGTTAACCTTAAGTTCCAAAGTACCTGATGTAGTATCATGCTTCGTAAACTGAATACCATCGTCTAAGAATAGAGCTATTTTTCCACCATCAAATAGTGCATGTATGTATTACATGCCTATCCGTAAATATGCCTTGTTACACTGCAGTGGTATTTAAAATAATCAGCAGGAGGTGGCACATGTAAGTTCCATTAATCTTACCATCTCTTTCATCGCTCCTCCACCTTCATTTAGATAATCATGGTCTTTAAACATCTAATCACAGAGCATCAGAACTGAAAGGGATCCTAGAGAACATGAACTACAAACATTCTAAGTAGAAAATTCTATCTGAAAAGGTTAAACTAGTCAAGGTACAAAGTCTACAGTCAATAGTCAATAGGGTCCACATCACAGAAAACTCTTTCATATGTCATAAACTTTAGAAATAAAGGCATACAACAATTTTCTGCATATAGTAAGAGCATTCAGTATTTTGCACTTCAGTATAAAATGTGCATTGTTTTAAGAAATGAAATTTGATATACAAAAGCCCAAACTTATAACACCACATGTTAATTGCATATTAAAAAACCCCAGAAAACAAAACTAGCATGTATTTCCTTTTCAAATTTAGACACTCGACATCCCTGAGGAAGCATGCCCCTTTTCAAGTTTATGGAAGAGTAAAATTAAATATACATCATATAATTTGTATTCTTCCATGTGTGCTTAGCATCATTATAACAAATGGCTATCCACACCTCTAAATGCTGTAATGCCAAGCCATCAAAGCTGCTACTCTTAACCTAAGCAATACTCCAGAGAAACAACTGCATCTGTGTGTTTGTGAGTGTATTTGGGGAAGGTATATGTGCAAATATATATACATTTTTTTAAAAATTAATAAAGAAAAATGTAAGTTAGTATAACATTTCTGAGTTACACTAAATGAGAATTACTATAAATGAAGGGTTTAAATTAAATACTAAAATTTTTCAATAGGTTCATGATCCTACATTATGAATAAGAACACCATCTAATAATATCTAATTCAGTGCTGTAGGTACAGGTTCTGCTAGGTCAGTGCTAATGAAGAGATGAAATTAAATAATATTTAGTAGCACTTTTATATTTATATGTTATATATAGTACTATATATCTTTATGTACTATACATATTGTATATATAATAATATATATATATACTATGTGTAGTATGTATATAATATATATAGCACTATATATACTACATATTTAGTATATTTAGCATATATTTAGTAACTTCCTGAATATAGTCAGTATGCAAAAATCCATAAAACCTTTTTTTTTTTTAATTAAGTCTCATTCAATATAGTCCCTGAAATGTTGTTTACAATATTGTTTCCTTAACAAACACCTTTAAAAAAAAATCTATTATGGAGAGCTAGATTTTACCGAGTTCACACTGAAAAATCTACAGTTTCAACAGGGAAGAGAATGAACAAGGTTTTAAGTATATTAGTTACAGGGTCTTATAAAGATATTATGACCTGGGACAATGATTTATAGTTCAAATAAATTAATTTTTTAAAATTAGCAAATGGGACATCATATTGATATTATAGACTTTACATGTATTTACTAACGTGAAAAATACTTTTTTTTTTCAAAAATCTGGAAGCAGAGTTTTAAAAGAATGGTGTTCAGTTTCTGTTTTATAAATGCAGCTGAGCGTGAGATATACTCAACAAGCTCTATTGTATTGCCATCACCCTAGTCCAAATTACATCATCTTTTTTAGATCACTGCCATAGCTTCCTAACTGGTTTCTTCATATCTACTCCAGCCTATCTGCTGTCCACACAGCAACCAAAGCCATTTACTTCCCTGCTTAAAAATGGCTTTCTAATCCCTTTAGGATTCCCAAAGCACTGGCTCTTCATCCTTATTTGTTGCCATTTTCTCCATTGCTCACTATTATGCTCCATAGCCTTGTTCTATTGGTTCCTATATGTTCCATGCTTCATCCCCTAAGTAAATGTAAGAGAGTAAAAAATGAACCATGTAAGAGACGTAGTTCTCTCCCCCAAAAACAATTCCATCATTACTATTGGATATGTGAATTCTTGCCTTGCTAATTAAGGGTCATTTTTTTCCCCAACTATTTCGTTTATTAAAGCTGCAAGGGATGTCACTTGGCTATTCCTTAGGGACCAACAAGAAACCAAAACAAGAGGGAAGAACATATGAATTAGAAAACATGATTAGAACAGAACACTGAAATAACTTCAGGGTTACTTTAATATTAGTTATTCATCAAGGCTAATAATAAAATTAAGAACCAAGAGACATAAAAACAAATCTTTGTTATACATCTAATTTCCCTTTACTAAAAAAGTAGGAAAACAAGGCTGGATTTTCTTTTAAGGACCGACCATTTTGTTAACAGATGTGTATAGATGTGTACATCAATATATATACCAATGTCAAATTTAGGATGTAATAGAATAAGAAAATTAAAGGAAAATTCTTATTTGTTGCTATTTTACAGATGATGCAAAAATATTTTTGATATATGACAGGGTGACATTGTATTTTGGATAATCTATGGTTTGGGTATACTGAGAAACAAAGAAGATATTCAAATTTTTAAGTCTCTTTGGTACATTATCACTTCCATTGTCAATCCCTACAATGTCATTTTTTTTATCTTTTCAAATGCAAAATCTCTGGAAATCTTATTACCAGCCACTACTTTACTGTCATTAATATGTTGGCTTAACTCTGTACTTTTAACTCACATCTGTGTCCTCACATATGAACATACTCAAGCTGTCTAAAACTAAACTTACTACTTTCTTTCTAAGACCTGATCCTCTCCGTAGGTGTTAGTTTTATCAGTGAATGGGTAGGAATATCTACCAATTTACCCATATTAGAGATATGGGAATCTTTCTCAATTCTCTTCTCTTTCTTAACCTTCATACCTGTGAGCACTGGAAGGCTCTCAAGGAGAGCATTAGTGAAAGCCTAATGGGCCGTGAAAAGGTTGTTGGCGAGGGATTATAGAAAGAAAAATGTTACTGGAAGGTATAAGAAAAAGAACTCTTGCTATGTAGTGGCATAAAGTGTAAAAACACTAGCCTGTAGATGGTGGAAAATAAAAAGCATATCTAATGAGCTAGCTATGGAGATTTCTAGGAAAAGTACTGAACATGTCATCAAGATTCTTCTCACTGCCTGTGACAGGAGACAGCTAAGCTGCAGGCAAATTGTCAATTACAAAGAAGCCAAGACTTAAAAAAAAAAAAAACACCAAAAAAACTGTTCCTCATTCCGAGCCTTTTTAGGGAACAAACAATGCTGTAATTAAAAGATGGCTTTCAGGAAGAAAGGGTACACAGGAATCCGCCATGAAAACGATGTGACTACAAAAACACTTGTTAAGACCTCAAATCCTCCAAAGAAACAGAAGACTTCCTCAGGATCTTAGGAATATGTTTTTCAGATGCTCAGAATTAAGTAATAAGGATTGCTGAGTGCCATCCCTTAATAACCACAGAGGGAACCCAAGGTAGAAAAGGGCTTATCCTTAAGAGATCTTTGGGTATGATTTATTTAGTACAATATATTTCAAATTACTCCAGTATGATAGAACCCTAATTAAAGAATGGGCAACATGTACCTAGGTAGATTTCAAAATTGCTATGACCAATGACTACAGTATACCTTCTGTTTTACCCTCTCTTGAAGTTTATCTACTATAGTTATCTCATGCCTAACCCACCACTGTATAATGGGTATTTGAAGGACAGATAATTGGTCTCTTCAGTGCATAGGTCTTTAAGACTGAATGCTTTTGAGCACTCAAGGAGTTGTGTCCAAGAAGCCCCATCTACATCTGGACCTGACTTAGATGAAGAAGCCTGGGATGCCAAGTTTATAATTAAATAGGATAGGATGGGTATTACTGGGTAAAAGGTTAAGTGAATTTTGAATATGGGAGAAATATGGATTGTGCGGTCAAGATGAGACATATTCTCATCGGATAATATGACAGTGACACTCCACTCATGTAGTAAGGTGGATCTATCTCCCCACCTCTTGAACCTGGATGAACCTCTGTGATTGCCTCAATCAGTACAGCTCAGTATAAGTGATGTTATGTGACTTTGTAAGTTAGGTCATAAAAATGTCTTGCACTTGCACCTTGTTCCATTTTGAAACTAAATCTTGGAACTCAGCTACCATGTTTGGAGGAAGCAGGTCACATGAAGAGGCCAGATGTAAGTATTGTGGTCAAGAACTCAAGCTGAAGTTCTAGCTGACATACAGCATCAAGCACCAGACCTGAGGAAAGCTTTAGATGATTCAAACCCCAGTCACTGTCTAACTACAACCTCATGAGAGACCCAAAGCGAAACTGCCTAAGTATATCAGTCAATCCTTTAAGCTGTGAGATAAAAATGTGATTGTTTTAAGCTAAACTTTGGTATGATTCATTACTAACAGTAGATGAGAGGAGCAATATCCAAACAAACACCAAGTTCTTTCTAACCCCTAAATAACTCAAATTTATCAGCTTCTCTTTATCTTATTACCACCAGCCTATAACATCATCTAAAATATTTTGCATTTGGGGCACCCGGGTGGCTCAGTTGGTTAAGCGGCCGACTTCGGCTCAGGTCATGATCTCGCGGTCTGTGAGTTCGAGCCCCGCGTCGGGCTCTGTGCTGACAGCTCAGAGCCTGGAGCCTGTTTCAGATTCTGTGTCTCCCTCTCTCTGACCCTCCCCCGTTCATGCTCTCTGTCTCAAAAATGAATAAACGTTAAAAAAAATAAAATAAAAAAAAATATTTTGCATTATTGTTTGTTTAAATTAATCTTCTCCAAAGGGAAGGGAACATGTCTTTATTCCCAACATCTATCACAGCGCTTGGAATATAGTAGACACTTGACAAATGATGGCAAATGATCAACTGTTGAAACTGCACAGTAAAGACTGGTGTTAGTGATTTGATTACAAATTCACAGAACCATATTTGTTAAGTAGATGGGAATAACTTACTTTACTTACATTGCATAAGGCACCATAGCGAAGAATAGATAGTAAAGAATGTACATGACTTTCACTGGTAAAATATAACCTGGTACGGACATGACGTTCAGGAGACAGAACACCTCTGGAATACCTGAAGTTAATAGCAGACAGTATTAGAATATAAGCATACAGTCAAAACTCATTAAGTACTGACATTATTTTGTAAAGTGGAACTTAATCTTACTAGAAGTCAAAGACCACAATAAGTAAATCTATCAGTCTTCCAACCACAAGGAGGAGTTACCTTAGTAGATATTCCTCTAACATGAAGATTAACTAGAACTAACTAGAAGTTCTGAGATTAGTCAAAACAAAAGTTAACATTAGTCAAGTTCACTGCAAATAATTTGGTCATTTTAGCTCCTCTATTAGCAATGACAACTGTCTTAGCACTAAGGAAGTTCACAGACATTTATGGTGCTGAATGGGGTACACATTGATGATCCCATGTGAATGATGACACATATCACCTTTTCCTGTACACCTCAGTTTTTCCTCAATTTGGAGACTTAAAGAACCTTGGTTGGAAGTTAACTGTTAGGAATATCTAGGTAATCCTTATTTCCATAGTGCGCTAAGTGACACATTCCTGATTTCTTCATAGGAACATTAGAGTTGAAGTATGCAAAAACAGATGCCTACAGATTTAAATACCAGTACAGTCTCTTACACAGGGTGGAGTTTATTTACAGTGTCATCATCTTGTGTCCTCTGAAGGTCTGAGCGAATTTTTCTAACTAGAGGAGTACAGTAGCCTTTGGCAATCTCCAGTTTTTCAGCTTTAGTTATACCATATTCCTGAGCAGAAAATACATGATATTAGAAAAAGGGTATAATGACAAAGCACTCTAACAAATGCACTGCTAAAACATTCTAGTAACAGACAAAATATTTCTATTAAGCTTTTTTTCTTAATATTACACAATTCCTAGTTTACATTTTTTGCAACTGCAAGGATACTATTCCTACAACTATTAAGTATAATGGGAAAATTTTTTTGGTAGAACTGAAAAAGCAAGTGATTTCTTAAAAGGGAAGGATGAATGGATGAATGTAATCTTTATGGACAGAAGCTCAACTGAATCATAAAGTTTTCAATGACGAAATAACCCTAAAAGAAAGATGGATTAAGGACATAAACACTAAAGCACAGAACAACAATCAATAACCCTATGAAAAGAAATATAAATGAAACCATGAGATTTGATTTAAATGTCCAAGATGAAAAAGGCTAAACAATTATTTAAAAGCCTTTGGCTAATACTTTTAAAGACTTACCTAGTGGTGAGCAAGAAATGTCATGAAACTGTCAAATTTAATTATGCCTATGAGTTAATTAAATTTACAATGAGGAATTACGATATGAAGTGTTAAGAGAACATACTCATAATTGTAATAAAAATGAGATCAAAGAGGTAGATTTAAAAATGACCTGATGTGTGAAGAGAAAAAGCTTTGACAGCTGTGTAGATGGAAAGAGGGAGAAAGCAGAAAAGTGGAGTGGGAGGGACAGAGACAGAAAGGAGAGAAGAGAGAAGGAGGGAAGAAACAGGCATACTATCTCTCTCCAAGTTCATTCAGGATATCTGAATTTAAAGGCTACTTCCTGCTATCAGGAACTTCCCAGATAGCAAAAATTCTTTATGGATAACAGATCTGAGAAGTGCCAAATAAAGAAGAGGTTGATTGATTACAGATGGAAGGCCTATGAAAATACTTCTTGGTGTCATTTATCTTAAACTAAAGCTTCATTGGTTCAATAACCTTACCAACATAGGTGACTGTGAATTGGGTATGCAAAAAACATGTATGTATACATATAATTGTGTATATGTGAACAAAAGGAAAATATTGGCATTAAAAATCATCAGGGGAGGGGTGCCTTGGTGGCTCAGTCGGGTAAGCATCCGACTTTGGCTCAGGTAACGATCTCGCTGTCATGGGTTTGAGCCCCATATTGGGCTCTGTGCTGACAGCTCAGAGCCTGGAACCTGCTTTGGATTCTGTGTGTGTCTCTCTCTCTTCCCCTGTTCACAGTCTGTCTCTCATTCTTTCTGAAAAATAAACATTAAAAAAATTTTTTTTGTTGTATGAAAACCAATTTGACAATAAATTTCATATATTAAAAAAATAATAAAATAAATAAAAATTAAAAAAAAATTTTTTAATTAAAAAAAATCATCAGGGGGAAATTGTGTGTGTGTGTGTGTGTGTGTGTGTGTGTGTTGTTACCAAGGTATGAATAAACAGGTAGTCTTCTACACTGTTTAACTGGAAGAAAACTGGTAAAAGATTTCTGGAGCTACAGAAATAGTCTTGAGTGCATGTAAAGATATTTAAAGAGAGCGAAATAAAAGAGATCATATTCCCAAATATGAAAAAATGGTTACATAATTATTACATCATACCATTTAGCTATTAGAAATAACGATGTACATATAGGTTTAATAAAATGAAAGAAGTTCTTCGTTCTAAGTGAAGAGACAAAAATCAGGTTGTAAAATAGTATGGCTTTCCTGGTTCCCTTTTGCAAAGAATACATTTGTTATATGTATGAATTTATGAGAAAAACTGTATCTTCATGATTCAAGAGAAAAGTCCTTTTAGAATTTTCCGAAACATTAAAATGTTTTTCTCTAGTTGGTAACATCACAGTGATCTTTTTTGCTATTTCTACATTTTCTAAATTTACACATAAGTATATTAATTTTGTAATAAAGAAATCTTTCCCTTTAACATATTGACATATTTTGTTCATCTGCTACCACCAACTGGGATCAAATAACTGTTAGATATCTTAGTTCTCAAGTGTAATTACAATATTTCTGCCATAAATAGGACTAACTAAAATACCAGATGAGGCTATCTGAAAGCTTATTATGTGGTTTTACTTAATGAGAGTGTCAATTGACTTTCTATGGCAAATACTGTTATAAACAATCCTCTGCATTTCACAATCCATAAATATTCAAAGACACGGTTTTCAAACTTTCTTAAATGTGATCTCTGTTAAGAAAACCTTAATACCAAATTTAGTCTTTAGATACTCTTATTGACTGCCATACAATCATGATGATTTTAAAGTATCATTTTTAAGCCAGGGCCTCTATTTGCTGAAAATTGAGACTGGTCAAAAGGTGAAAAGTTAATTTTATCACAGCAGAAATTCTGTTAACAGCTGAAAATTAGTTTAACTGTTAAAATAATTAAAAGTAATTATGTTGTATTTAAGCTTAGATATGATTAGAAGCACATATTTCACATAGCACTGATATAAAAATTAATCAGTTCAATGTAAGAGTAGAAATGTATTTTTAGAGGTATAGCAACACTTTGAGGTACACCAGATCATATATGCATTTTTCTTGCACAGTGATATTCTCTAAAACTAAATTAGTATATTCTAAACAAGTCAAAATTTTACATTATTTGACTGAATCAAGTCTCTCTGCTTGAAATACTCTTTATTTCCTTGAAAATGAGGTAGGCAAAATTTTCATTTTTCCCCATTATAAACTATAGTATCATTACAATTACTACATATACATTAGTAATTTTTAGTTTGTTCAGTGATTGAAAATGCCTGTTTTTTTTTTTTTTTGTCCATGGTTCTGGATTTATAAAGGCTTACTTAAAGTAACAAAACAAAATATTATTTATTGGGGGCGCCTGGGTGGCGCAGTCGGTTAAGCGTCCGACTTCAGCCAGGTCACGATCTCGCGGTCTGTGAGTTCGAGCCCCGCGTCAGGCTCTGGGCTGATGGCTCGGAGCCTGGAGCCTGTTTCTGATTCTGTGTCTCCCTCTCTCTCTGCCCCTCCCCCGTTCATGCTCTGTCTCTCTCTGTCCCAAAAATAAATAAAAAACGTTGAAAAAAAAAAAATTAAAAAAAAAATATTATTTATTGGAATGAATTCAGCACTTCATTAGAAAAGAAGAGATCCCAAATTTTTGCCACAATAAAGAATATCAAACCAAAAAGTTAGGGAGGTAAACCCAAAGTTGTCCTTTCCTCAAATTATAATTTCAAAACTCTAGGAAAGCATGTAAAAAAAAAACCTCAGCTTTTAAAGTTATAACTTTACCAAAATATAATTATGATTTTACCAAAAATAAGACTGATTCTGGCAAGCTTGGACAAAATGTTGTCTGAAGAGATGTAAGGTTTAAAAAATAAATAATTTATCCAAGAAAAAAATTCTGGAGATGTCTTCAAATAAGGTCTCAGACTGCTGAGAAGATCTAAGCTAAGTGCATCAAAAGACAATGTAACAGAGACTGAGAACCACTGAGCAAGACCAATTACTTTAAAAGATACAAATGACATCTCAAATCTTTCCCAAACTATTCTCATTTTTACTGGTTCTTTTAATTACAGTACTTTAAAAAATTCATTATAAAAATTTAAGTTACAAGGAGATGGTAAGAAATTTCTTCAGTGATGTAAGTAATATACCTGAAATACATACATAACACATAAGAGAGATTACATCTAAATCCCTTTTAACACTTGACTATCTTTTTAAGCCCAACTCTAAGAAACCAACTTTTCATTCCCGATTCTAGAACATGTAGTATATACATAACTGAAAAAGAGGAGACATGAGGTAAAATAAGCCATGTAACAAAACAGACATGATTATGTAACAAATCATTTGTGTATTTAGCCACTAAAGTGGTAAGTTTAGATATACTTAAAGCATACTTTGAATAATGAATATAGTCACCTGAAATATTTAAGAATCTTATATTAACAGCTCACCTGTTAAACAGCATACTTAAAAATAATCTCCACTGTAAGAATAAGTATAAATAATATGCACTGAACCTAATATGCACAAAGCAATACAAAACAGTGAAAAAAAACTGGATCTTACACTTCCAACCACTGAATCATGTAATATACCAAAGATGGTCTATATTATACATCTGATCAAACAAATAGTGTTCTCTCATGCTGAAAGAATAAGCTAATCTTTAACATGAACACAAGTAATTATAGGTAAGTTGTGCACTGTCTGAATTTCCAATTTGTCAAAGCCTGCAGTTTTTCCTGAACTTTCTGTAAATATTAAGGACACTGATCTTATTTAACTATTTTTATATGTATCTTTAAGTGAAGCAACTTTTGCTCAGAATCCTCATACTCTTCATGTATTCCATTTTTTCCTGCTTTTTAAGTTTGCTCATAGTTGGAATGTCTGATCTACTCCAATCTCCTCTTTAAAGGTCTTTTTTTTTTTTTTTTAATTTTTTTAATGTTTATTTATTTTTGAGACAGAGAGACAGAGCATGAACGGGGGAGGGTCAGAGAGAGAGGGAGACACAGAATCTGAAACAGGCTCCAGGCTCTGAGCCATCAGCACAGAGCCTGACGCGGGGCTTGAACTCACGAACCGCGAGATCATGACCTGAGCCGAAGTCGGACGCTTAACCGACTGAGCCACCCAGGCGCCCCTCCAATCTCTTCTTTACAGTATCCACATAATCATTAGTAATTGAGTTGAAAACGGGTCCCAAAAGGGTATCTGCTAACATTTCCTGTATCTCAATTTGTCTTGTTACTTACCTCTTTATTATCAATCTGATTCTCTGCCCTAATTACATTTAAATTATTTGAATTCTGGTTACACCTTTATTTTTATTCTCCTATAAATGAAAAGACCCATGACCCAACCCACACCCCTCTGATAACAACTTACACCTTGACCTCTAAATAATAATTTCAAAATACTTGCACATGAAGTAAAAAGACTTGCAAAATTTAGAGCCACAGGTACGATTTTCTCCCATTCCTCACATATTTTCATAGCACAGACTTGATAGGTACATAATGGGTACCCAGCAAACACTTAAGTAATTTATTCCACCCTGTTTTAGTTGTCTTGTTTGTTAGTATATTACTGTTCTTTAAGAGTATCAATTCTTAAATTTTAAAAAGTCACTACAATCAAACTATTAGAAAATCAGGTAATGACTTACTATAGTAAAAAGTTTTGAATATAAAATTCACAATTATTCAGTTTCCTTTTAAAAGTTATGGATTTTATAGAGAGAAGAAAACCAACTATGTTTTTTTTAAAAAATTTTTTTTTTTAACGTTTATTTTATTTTTGAGACAGGGAGAGACAGAACATCAACAGGGGAGGGTCAGAGAGAGGGAGACACAGAATCTGAAGCAGGCTCCAGGCTCTGAGCTGTCCGCACAGAGCCCAAAGTGGGGCTAGAACTCGCAGACTGTGAGATCATGACCTGAGCCGAAGTCGGCCACTTAACCGACTGAGCCACCCAGGCACCCCAAAACCAACTATGTTTTATCCAGTGATAGGCATTGTAAAAGAATCTACACAACACTGTAAGAAAACTGATTCCTAGGAATTACTCACCTGAGGGATAACAATATCTGCTAATGCCTTTGAAAGCCTGTATAATTCCATTGTATTTTCTAATTTCAAGGAACCATTATGCTGAACATCATATTTTATACAGTCATATATGTCAGGGATTTTACTAATGTCGTATCTTCCATTCTTTGTTTTAAAGTCTTTTTCCAACTTGGACCATCTACGTAGCATAAGCTCTAATGTTTCACTATGGTAAAGTTGAATATCTAAAACAACATAACAAATTTAGCATATTAAACTTAGACTCAGATTAAGGGTATATATTAAAAAGTTGACAATTAGAAACATTTTTAAATATCAGAGGTATAACTGTTAAGAAAGTAGGGAATATTACCATAGGAGTATACTATTAGTAACCATACATTTTATACACTTAAATAAAAGATATAAATACATGGCTTAGGACTTGGGTTTGGGTTTGTAAAAGACCTATCCTCATGTTACACACTTCAATAATCAAAAGAAAAAGAACAACAATAACAAAACTCTTAGGCTAATACATTTTCAATTCAAAATTTAAATACTATATAATTTTCTTATTAGATTCACAAAACTAACAGAATAGACAGTCTTTAGCCGAAAGGAATCTTAGAAATTAAATAGCTGAAAGGATTTATTCTTACCACCAAGAATCCTAGATTTCAAAGTTGCCAAATTAAAACCAAGCTAATCTCAGAGTGAGAGTCCAGATCTTCTTCCAATTGTTTGCTTCTTATTATGCTAGTTATTTGCTGCCTAACTATATGACAATGCTACATAATTAATCAAATAGTATTTTATTATCTTTGTCATGCTATCATGGATAAAATAAACCATAACCTAATTATTATTCTTTTGCTGGATGTATGTTAACTCATACCTAGATACAGTATGAGACTTAATTTTTTAAGAACTGATGTATCTTATTTTAAAATGTTTATAGTAATTAGTTAATATTTTTATTTGCTTTATGTTCCAAGGCACATAGTATTTACCTGATGATTTGGGATCTTCCATTCGATGTCTGATCTGAGAAGTCAAACTTTGTATCAAGGAATAAACTTTGTCACAGGTCTTCACAGGATTTTTAATTAAATGCATTGATTTGATAAGAGAAATGCTCCCAGATGGAGTAAGCTACAAATGAGTAAAGTATATATTTCACATGTAGTTATGCCTAATTGTCCAAGAGAACAATATACAAAACTTTCCAGTAGTTGGAGAACAATTTAATACCACACATGAAGATGACCCCCCCAAATATAGTAATAACATCAAGAAGGAAGTAAAAATCTCAGAATTACATGTTAAAAAAATAGCAAACATAAGCTATCATTAGATTGTCCACAGAGAAAATTTAGCAAAAGTACTCTAACTTACAATGAGAGTTTATTCTAACAGTGACAAATTGCTGACTCAATATGGTTCTAGTCGTTTGACATATATTTACATGTAATAACACTAAGACTCTATTATTTTCACCATCTTTTTCCAGATGAGGTACTTAACAGAGGTTAGGCAACTTGCCTAAGACCAAACCAAGAGTATGTCAAGAGTGGGATAAACTATAATGGATTCATATATAAATTTATCAGTAATTTATAATGTAAATAAAACTGCCTTAAACAAAGATTTTCATAATAAATTAAAAAAAACTAGCTTTATGCAGATTTTGATATACCTAAAAATATAATTTCCAAAAGATTGAAAGTAAAAAAAGATATACAATCCAAAATCAAGTAAGAGGGGAAAAGCTGTTGTTACTATATTCATCTCAAAACTTTGAGGCAAAATGTACTGATTGAAATGTATCTATTCTAAATTTGTAATCTACCTAATAACATGGTATCAAATATGTAAAGCAAAAATTAAGAGAACTACAAAGACAAGGAAAATCCACGAGTGAGAAATTTTAACACACAACAGTGAAGAAAGGAAAAAAGTCACAAAGTTTTGTTTTTATTGAAATGATAGAAAGTTCAAAATAAAAAAAGTTTAACTTAAAAATGTCATAGGTTTGGAAATTCTAAAACTACAGCTCTGAATCATCTATGACCAAAGAAGAAATCACAAAGGAAATTAGAAAATATCCCAAACTGCATAAACCACAAAATTTATGCATATAATCATAAAGGGAAATTTATGGCCTAAAGTCCTTATTTTAGAAAAGATTGAACATTCAAGAATTAATAAGTAGACAGCTAGTGACACAGGTTTACAAAAGTGGAAGGAAAAAAATATAAGCAAAAATTAATCAAGTAGAAAACAAGTGTAAAATTCAGAAGACCAACAAATCAGTTATTTCTTTGAAGGGAGTAATAAAGTATATTAACCATGGTTAAACTGATCAAGAGAAAAAAAAACTGTAGAATGTTATGAAATAAGAAGTGACAACTCTACAAAATCCTATAGACATCACAAAGAATTTTTTTTTTTTCAACGTTTTTTATTTATTTTTGGGACAGAGAGAGACAGAGCATGAACGGGGGAGGGGCAGAGAGAGAGGGAGACACAGAATCGGAAACAGGCTCCAGGCTCCGAGCCATCAGCCCAGAGCCTGACGCGGGGCTCGAACTCACGGACCGCGAGATCGTGACCTGGCTGAAGCCGGACGCTTAACCGACTGCGCCACCCAGGCGCCCCGACATCACAAAGAATTTAAAGAGGATACGATAAACTCTTACAACAATGTAACTTAATACTGACACAACACATAACAACAATTACCCTGGACTCCATGATTATAATGATTATTTGATTTCCCACAAAGAAAATGTCCATAGGATTTATCAGTAAATTTTACCGAACATTTCATTAAAGATATGTATACAAACTATTCTCCCAAAATAGGACTCCCTAACTAAATTTATGAGACTAGCATAATCCCGATATTGAAAGCAGACAAAGGCATAAGAATTAAAATTTAAAGGTTAATCTGAATCCTGAACATAGATGTAAAACTTCTAACCAAAAATAGTAAACCCAAACCAGTGAGATATATTAACACCACCACCACCACCACTATGTATCTATGTAAATTGACTTTATTTTAGGAGCCAAGATAGCTTAACTTTATTTACTTTTAAGAAAAAGTGAGCATGAAAGGGACAGAGAGACAGGGGCACAGAGGATCCAAAGCAGGCTCTGTGCTGACAGCAGAGAGCCTGATGCAGGGCTCGAACTCAAGAACCGTGAGATTGCGACCTGAGCTGAAGTTGGACACTTAACTGACTAAGTTGCCCAGGTGCCCCGGAAGAGCCAAAATAGCTTTACATCACAAAAAATCATACGATGCAACAGATGAAAAGAAAATGATGAAATTCAGTAACTTTTCATGACAAAACTTTTAGCAAAATAGGGACAGAGTGAAATTTATTTTGAAACAGAATAGTTATTACAAAATGTACAGAAAACATACCTAACGGACAAGCATTAAAGGCTTTCTTTGAGAACATGGACAAGAAAATAAATGCCACTTCTATTGAACATTGTTTTGAATGTGCTAGTTATTGAAGTTAAACAAGAAAAAGAATAAAACAAATAAGGATCAGAAAGGAAGAAACAAACCTGTGAGTATGCTTTTAAAGGATCAAAAAATCTACAGAAATATTATTAAACTAACAAATGAGTTCAATAAGGTTGATGCATATAAAGTCAATATTAAAAAGCTATTTCTACGTATCAACAATCAAAATAAAATTTTTAGAAGTACTATTTACAATGGCATAAAAATATATTAAGATAAATTTTCAGAAACTAGATTTGATGCATCTAAATCAATAACAACAGGATATTTGACAGCATATTTTAAAATTTATATGGAAATGCAAAAAAAGTCCTGAACAACTTGAAGAAGGAAGCATGTAGGACTTGAGAGATCTTATTCAGTGGCCCAGGATCGAGAAAAGAATATAGTGTAGAAATAGACCACCAGATAGATTATAAAGATGATACTATAAAGTGATACTATAAAGGGGAGACTTTTGGTATGTGGTATTGGTATATTTGGATGTATATACAGTTGGCAAAAATTAAGTTTGACATCTTTACCTTATAGCGCACACAAAAGTCAATTTTAGCTGGATTACAGATAAATGTGAAGGGCAAAACAATAAAGCTTATAGAAGATCATACATAAGAGTATTTTATGACCTCTAGTTAGAAAAAGAAACATTAAAATGCACTGACCACAAAGGGGAGTGGGAGATAGAGGCATCCAGTTATTGAAGTCATGAGGACAGACAGTACAGCATAGGGAATATGGTCAGTGGTCCTGTAATAGCACTGTGTGGTGATAGATGGTAACTAGACTCGTGATGCTGAGCAAAGCATAGAACATATAGATTTGTCTAATCACTATACTGTACACCTGAAACAACACTGTGTGTCAATTATACCTCACTAATTAAAAAAAAAAAGAAAGAAATTAGACGACATCAAAACTGCACTGACCATAAAGGAAAAAAATTCAACTTGGAGTTCATGAAAAATAAGAACCTCTGCTTACTGAAAGACATCATAAAGGCTCAGAATAGGTGGTGGTATTTAGAACACATATCCAAAGAACCTCTACCACTCAATAAGAAAAATACAGACAAAAGGTAGAAATAAAGGACAAGAGATTTAATAGAAGGCTTCATGAAAGACGGTATCTAAATGGTCAAAAAACATCAAAGCCACATTGAACTACTACACATCCATCTTCAGAATGGCCAAAACTGAATAGTCGGAGAATGCAAAGAATAGAGACTATGTAGAACAATGATTATTTTCATGGACTTCTAGTGGGAGTATAAATTGGTTCAATGACTTTGGAAAACAGTTTGACATTATCTGATACTGAAACATAAGCATACTGTGGGTCACAACAATTCCAATCCTAGAATGTACCCAAGAGAATGTATGCTCATATGCAGTGGGAGACATACAAGGACACTCATAGAAATATTAATCACAACAGCCCAAAACTATAACAATGATACAAGGTATATATCAATTACAGTATGTTCATAAAATAGAATACGGGTCATTAAACTATGGCCTGCAGGCCAAATGTGGTCTGTGGCATAGCCCATGGACAAAGAAAGGTATTCACATTTTTATTTTTATTTTTTTAAGTTTGTTTATTTATTTATTTTTGACAGACAGTGCATATGCAGGAGGGCAGAGAGAGACATAGAGAGAGAAGGAGACAGAGAATCCCAAGTGGGCTACACACTGTCAGTGCGGAACCTGACGTGGGGCTCAAACTCATGAACCACAACCTGAGTCCAAATCAAGAGACGGTCACTTAACCAACTAAGCTACCCAGGTGCCCCAGTATTTTTAAAAGGTGGTTAAAAATCAAAAAGAGTATGCATCAAGCGACCACATGTGACCGGCAAAGCCTAAAATTTACTATCTGGTCTTCTACAGAAAAAGTTTGTTGGTCCCTGAAATAAAGTACTACATAGAACTGATTATTAGTTAACTATGGAAATTCTCAAAAATACAGATAAATGTCACAAACACGACATAGGGCACAAGAAGCCAAACATAAAAGAAAACCTAATCTAATGTAAGAAACTTAGAAAACAGCCAAAACTGAGACCATAGTAGTTAGGGATGATTACTTATCCAAATAAGTATTCTTGATATAAGAAGACTATAAAAAAAGAGCACTATTAAGTCAGGATAGTAATTATTTCTAGGAGTTTGGGAAGGAGTTGCAATTGAGAAGGGGCACAAAGGGATCAGAGGTGTCTCAATGTTCTATTTCTCCATCTGGATGGGGACTATTGGAGTATTTGCTTTATTTAAAAAAAAAAAAATAATGTTTATTTTTGACACAGAGAGAGAGGCAGCATGAGCAGGACAGGGACAGAAAGAGAGGGAGACAAAGAATCCTAAGCAGGCTCCAGGCTCTGAGCCATCAGCACAGAGCCTGACACCGGGCTAGAACCCACGAACTGTGAGATCATGACCTGAGCTGAAGTCAGACGCTTAACCGAAGTCAGGCGCTTAACCGACTGAGCCACCCAGGCGCTCTTAGGAGTACTGCTTTATAATACAATAGGCTCTAAGTTTTTGTTTTATATACTTTTCTGTGTGTGCATATTTCACAATGTAGAAGAGTTTGCTAAGACCCACCTTTTCATAATCTTCAGCCGTAAAATCTCTATCTTTCTGAAGTATTTCATGAAGTCTTGCTTTCACACGTTGCTGGCAACTGCTCAAAGAGTCACTATCACTATCCAAAAGACCATTCATATTCGCACTTTTTACCATCTGAACAAGAATGGGTGTAAGCTCTCCTTCTAGAGCTAAGAGCCCCTAAACATATTAAATAAAGCCAACACAAATTCAAAAATTAGTATGCAAATTAATGAAAAGTATCATAATTATTTTGTTACATGCTGAATTTCATAAGGAATAAGCTAACTATTTGCAATGAATAAACTTTATTAATAATACAACCTATCACAATTTCAGGGCTTGAGCTGGAAATTTCAAATTCGGAATGTTTAAATATTGCCTTAGCAAAAATCTTTTAAAATGTGGTATTAGATGAAATTTCTAGTAATTCTGAAAAACATTTATTTATACCTTTGCAAAAGCAGCTGCAGTCATCTGGACTCGTCCTTCATCAGAGGCATATATTTTGAGGTCATGTCGGTAGGTACTATGTAATCTAAGTAAACCACAACCAGGAAATCCTGCATAATCTCCTGAAAATAAATACTCAAATCACTTAAGCTATATTTTTGTCTCAGTGTATTTCTATAAATATTTAGTAACATCTCAAAATAAGTGAAGATTTGAAAAAACAATGCATAAACTTAACCAAATTAAAGAAACTCCAAGATTTACCTTGACCTCCAGGATACATACACCTGAAAGCTCTTCCAAGTTCTTCAGCCTGGACCCTGCCTGCAGGAGTTAGTTCTCCTCCCCATTTTAGAACCAAAAGTAAGGATGGTTCTTCTCTTCGGCTGTCTAAGATATATGTTAATGAATAAAAGCAAATAAATGTCAAGTTGGTTTCTTTTAAAGAGGCGTATTTCAAGATTAATTTTTTCTTTATTTTCTCTTCTGTAGCGGAAAATAGCTTTTATGTAAATTATTTTGTTCCTTTGAACATACCTATCTTTGTATGCTTTTGATTCTGTAGGGAACAACCCTTGTTCTACCTGTTAAAATCTTACTCTAATTTCATAATCTCTTCCTCACTTTAGGAAGAAAGCTCTTTCCCAGTTTTCTGAAAGGAAGCAATGTTTCCACCTTCCCTGTTCTCATAGTGATATGACAGCAATAGTATTTGTCCAATATATTTAATTTGTCACAGCTGTTACATTAAGAGCTCCCTCACCACAGCGTCGAGATCTTGTCTTTATATCAAGAGGCTCGCATAAAAGGTAATGTTAGCCAAAGTGAAGATGTATACATTTTTACAAAGAGGAATCAATGATTTGTATAATTTTTTGAAAGATGTGAGAGAGCCTAAAACTTACTATAATTTAAACTTATGAATGAGATATACAATAAAATGTAGCCAAGAGCAGCTTTTTACATTTGGAATTGTGAGGGCACCTGGGTGGCTCGGTCGGTTAAGCGTCCAACTTTGGCTCAGGTCATGATCTCACGGTCCGTGAGTTCGAGCCCCGCATCGGGCTCTGTGCTGACAGCTCAGAGCCTGGAGCCTGTTTCAGATTCTGTGTCTCCCTCTCTCTCTGCCCCTCCCCTGTTCATGCTCTGTCTCTGTCTCAAAAATAAATAAACGTTAAAAAAAAAAAAATTTAAATTTGGAATTGTGTAATCTTTTTCTGTTCCCGACCAAAGTTTTTTCTCAGATATTCCACAAGCGAATGAATTTCTGTACCTAATTTATCTGCCCTTTATGTCCTAAGATCTGCATTAGGCTACAGAAAAGAGGTAATTTAAAAATGAGCAATATAAGTGCTAAAAAACTTAATGATGATTCATGAAAAGTGATAGGAATCAACTTTGTGCTAGGGGTAGTACCTTGTAGTTGTATGCGCTTCATCATGCAGGCTAATATTAATTTATGGAAGGACAATTAATTAACAGACTTTTTCAATCATTATATACAGAATATTTTTTATTACAAACATTAAAGTATAGGAAATTAATCTGTATTGCTACCAATCACAAAGTGTGACACAGTAGCAATGTCAAATTTTAAAATAAATATATGAAGATCAATATAAATAAACTTGTGTTCACATTAAAATAATCACTACTTCAATTTATGCCACTATAAATAATGCCATTTTGGATATCCCCACAGGCCAATCTTTCCCTGAATATTTGATCACTTCCTTGGGATAAATCCTTATAAGTAGAATTAAGATCATAGCATATGAGAGATGACTGGGTGGCTCAGTTGGTTAAGCATCAGACTCTTGATTTCGGCTTAGGTCATGATCTCATGATTTGTGAGTTTGAGCTCCACATGGGGCTCAGCACTGTCAGTGCAGAGCCTGCTTGGGATTCTTTCTCTCTCTCTCTCTCTCTCTCTCTCTCTCTCTCTCTCTCTCTCTCTCCCCCTCTCTCTCTCTCCCTCCCTCCCTCTCTTACACACTGTCAAAATAAATAAATGAACTTAAAAAAAAGGTAAAAGCATATTTGAAGTTTCTTATATTGCCAAATTACCTTTCAAAGGGCTACATCAATTTATACTCCTACCAACAGACTGAAATCCACTCATACTATATTCTCATCAACATTCTTTAATAATGATTTGACAAAATAATAAGAAAACACTCTGCTAGTGAGATAGGCAAAAGTAATTATTACTATTATTATAACTGTTTTATTGGGCATCTACATTTCTTCATGAAATGGTTTCTACAATTTCTGCCCATTATTATTATTTTTTTAATGCTTATTTATTTATTTTTGAGACAGAGAGAGAGAGGTGGAGGGAGGGAGGGAGGGGGGGAGAGAGAGAGAGAGAGTGAGCACAAGCAGGGGAGGGATAGAGAGAAAGGGAGACAAAGAATCCAAAGTGGGCTGCAGGCTCTGAGCTGTCAGCGCAGGGCCCAATGCGGGGCCAAACCCACAAACTATGAGATCATAACCTGAGCCTAAGTCAGATGCTCAATTGACCCAACCAGGTCAACCAGGCACCCCTCTGCCCATTTTTACTTTAAAACATAAATGAATTTTTGGAGTTTTATGCTGACTGCTTTTAGGAGAATGACCTTATTTAAATGCTTTATTCAGACTTAATTGGTGGAGGAAATTAACTAATTAGAAACATGATTATTGGTATTCTTTCAAATAGTCTTTTTGTACTTTTTGAGCTTTCTTCCTGAACACTCTGCCCTCTTCTACCAAAAGAGGAAGAAAGGGACCGATTAAGTAACATTTAGTTATAAATAAGGTTTCTGAAACAATCCCAGAGTAAATGGGGAGTCCTACAGTTTTTAAAATAAAATAGATCCTTTCCTTAAAGGGTAAACTATCCTTTATTTATTTATTATTTAAAAAAATTTTTTTTAATGTTTTTATTTATTTTTGAGAGAGAGAGAGAGAGAGAGAGAGACAGCATGTGAGCAGGGGAGGGGCAGACAGAGACAGGAAGACACAGGTATCTGAAGTGGCTCCAAGCTCTGAGCTGTCAGCACAGAGCCCGAGGCGGGGCTTGAACTCACAACACGTGAGATCATGACCTGAGCCTAAATCAGACGCTTAACTGAGCCACCCAGGAGCCCCAATCTATCCTCTATTTAAAGGATAGGAAGCAAAGTTGACAAAACTCCACTTTAATTTTCCTTTATTCAGCATGTCAGCTCCTTAACTGTTACAAAGGAGAGGGTACAAAGGCAGTACAATGAGTAATAAGTCTCTACATATAATTAAAACACAATAGGCATTAATAGTGATATACCTTCCTCTTCACTAGATGTTTTAGGACAACCATGAGGGAGATAAGTTAGTTGGACTTTACGATTTATTCCAGAAAAATGGCCATACCTGAAAAACAAAATGGCAAGCAGAATGAACGATTTTCAGTAAGTGTTCAATGAAACCTCTTAAAGAGAAACTAAAATCCATCTAGATAAAAATTAAATCTACATATTAATGCCCTCCTCTGTTTTTAATTAATTGTTGAATTCTTTAAAATACTGTAGCAGAAAGTCTGTACCATAGGTAGTCATTCTAATCTCATTAGAAAGGAAAACAAAAAAGTTTCTCTACAAAAGTTAGACAATTTTGAAGAGATGACAAAGTATAGAAATATATAAAACAGAAATGTATGGGCATTTAAAAAATTAAGGAAATAAGATTCTAGGTGGCCAAGTGTAAAAGCTTCCAATAGTAATAATGGTGTTATCAATTTCACTTGACTAAAGCATAGTTCAAAATTGTTTTTTACTTAAACAACATTTAATCTGTGCTCAAGTTAGACATGTTGCTTTCATCCTAAGTGGTACTTCATAAAAGATCCAAATGTTTCTCATCAAAATTAAAAGTAAAACTAAAACAAGAAACTTCAACACAACAATCTATTTTCTCACTGGTGCAAATAAAAGTCTCACTAGACTTTCGCTAATTTCTCTTCAGCTTCAGCACTAAAGTGGAAAACGATCAAACTGTGAAGGCAACGTAACATAGAAAGTCATACATTATAAAAGAACACTGTTATCAAATTTAGTTATCAAAATTAAGGGTTTCAAAAATATTCTCACATTTCTAATACGGTCTTAAGTTGTTCAAGTTTTGACTTGTTTTCTTCAATTTCAGAATCATTATTTTGCCCCAGCTCCATAAGAAGTTGTCGGGCAATGTCCAGCACTTCCTATAAAATAATAAAGAACTGAATTTTTATGTAACTTTGCCATTAGCAATTTATAACCAACAAGCAGTCAAATGCACTTGCCTGTAATTGTTTTGGCTTTTTGAGTTTTAATTTCCCAGATTTATATCCATCACACTTTTCAAAAAGATCGAAAAATCTTATTAAAACAAAAGAGCACAGTTAGTCCTTTGCAATAATTAATATTACTACCATATACTTAACATAAATCAATTATAAATGAAGACATGGGACTTGGTCTATGGATTTCAAATACTGTATGTCCTCTTTCACTATAGAAGGTTGCTCATTTACTGTCAGTGACAAAACTTGGTATTCTCCTAACCACGGCAAGCTAATAATCACTATAGATTATTTTTAAAAGTTTTCTCATGATGGAAACTGAATATATGATTGTAAAATTGCATATCATATTCTCTGAAGTCACTGCATACGTATACATATAAAAAATGTTTCAACACATATTTATTGGCTCAAGTTTTAAATTTTTATTATTTCCAAATCAAATAGTGAATAGAAATAACAAACTTTTATTCTACCAAGTTTTTTCTACAAGGTTGAGAGGTTAAAGGACTCAGAGAAAGCAATGTGAGAGAATAACAAACCAAGATTAAACATCTTAGGATGTTTACACTTTTACAATAAACGAAAGGTGGGTCAGATGGATGATAATTTACAGATATTGCCATCATAATTTTCAGATGCTAATATATACAATTACTTTAAATGGATTTTGTCTCCATCCAGTGGTTTAAATTAATGGCCAAGAAATGGGAAAACAGTTTTCCTATATGATGTATTGATCAAAATAGCTAATCACCTATCAGAAATCTTAAATTATCTCCTAAGTGTTAAATTATTCCCCTTAAAACATACTTTTGATGCCTCACTTCCATTTTCATTTTTTGTTTTGGTGTTCGATCCCCATGACGTATTACAGCTATGACACATCTGAGTTCCATCCTAAAATAAAATAAAAGTTCTCAATTTTCTAACAAAGATTTGTGTTATATAATTCAGACTCACACAACATCTCATTTCTTTAGAGCCATCTTTTACCATTTCAAAAAGTTTCCTATGAAGATAGTACTTGTAACAACTAGTCAATTTTATCAAATCCAATCTTAAAAAGATTTTAAGAAGCTGGAGGGGGAGTAATATTAAGCTATATATCAGCTTCTTCTCTAGAGATGACTATGCTAACTTTGGAATAAAAGTAAACGGATGACAATCCCGGAACTTCATAAAATACTTGGTCTGTAGCAGAGATCATTACAGACTGAGATTTCATTAAATCAAAGCAAAATAAAGCTTTACTTGATAGCTGCTATATTTATTTTGCCCTTGTAAGAAGAACAAGTACTTCAAACTCAAATTACTAGAAGATAAAACTGTCTTAGAAAGAATGCTAGGGTATAATTTAGTGTTTGCAAAACTACAGGCCACAGAACACAACCCTGCAGGATTTTAATAAGTTACCTAAAAATTTTTATGTTAAATAGTTTGAGAATACTGGTTTAAAACAAAATTAAATATTTGTGTTTCTCCATCCCAACCAGCCCTTCGCAGAATATTTAACATGCTAATGTAAATGTCTAACTTGTAAATATGAAGCATTTGGTCAACCCACCTGAGTAGCAGGTGAGTTTCAAGCAGTAATTTTCACTAGAATATTATAAAACAGTTTCGCAATATTGGTCTAATTAATTTACCTCAAGATAAAACTGTATATTTTTTCTTTATACAATAAGAGAATAAAAGCTGTACAGCCACTGACTATGAACCTTTAAGTGACATACCTGTTGGTACCTCCTTTATTTTTGTGACTTAATTCAATAGTTCTATAGTTACACAAGCATTTTTCAGGATTTTATTTAATTTTTTTTCAGATTTTATTTTTAACAATACAAAAGAGTTTTGGTCTAGGTGGACCCTTGCAAAAGCATATAATCTATTTTTCCATCTGCAAAGTGAATTATATGAAAACATACAAAGTGTCCAATGATCATTTAGAAATTTAATCTTTATTGTAATAGCAGAGACTGATGTACAAAACCCAAGGAATTTCTAAATGAAAATATTCAAACTTACATAGTTCCAGATGTAGTTGGTACAATTGGGATATCTTCAGCTTCTAAGGGTATTGACCAGGGGATATGAAATTGTGGAGCAAGCTCTCGCATTACAATATTGCTTTGATACAAAAATAAAAAGCTAAGAATTAATTTACTTTAAGGCAAACCTCAGTACTTAATGACTAATGATATAATCAATGAAATTAAAGTCAAACTAGTGATTCTGTGATTACAGCACACAAAAATTAACTCAAAGAATCAATCCTGATAAAGATAAACTAGATTAGCAGTTCTAAACTGGTATATCAGAACACCCTAAAGAGATGCCATGAATTTGGAATTATTAATTATTTACGTTAGTTTTAAAATATAAGTCACATTGGATTCAAATAAATCACTATAACTGCATCATATGCACTTATAGATACAATCTGAAAACCAAGATTGGCTCCTCTTTATGGCTACGGATCATTTCTTACAAGTTTATTGATCACTTTTGAAGTTACTCTAAATACTGTGGCTCTTTTTTAATAAATTTCTATTATACTTTCCTAATAGGGTTAAAAACAGAAAACATGTTAAGTAATTATAAAACATTTTTTGTTTTGCTTAAATTTAGCACTTATTCATGCTAAAATTTAGTAAGCTCCCCTAAATTTCACCTTAAGCGTTAAGTTCACCAATCTTTAAAATATTCTATAAAAGCTGACTCCAATTAGGACAATACATTTATTTATTTATTTATTAATAATAAATATTTATTTATTTATTTATAAATAAATAAATATTTATTTATATTTATTTGAGTGAGGGAGAGAGAGTGCATGCATGAGTGGGTGAAAGGGGCAGAAGGAGAGAGAGAGAGAGAGTGAATATCCTAAGGAGACTCCAAGCTAAGCATCACATGAGGCTGGATCCCACCAACCTGGGATCTTGACCTAAACTGAAATCAAGAGTGAGATGGTCAACCGACTGAGCCACCCAAGTGCCCCATGATAACACATTTTAAAATGTAAGTTTCTTATGGCTCTGTCATATATACTTTGAAATGGTTCAAAAATATTTGTCTTATGAATCTTCTAAATCAAACTATAAGAAAATAGGTCAAAGAATATAAAAATGGTATTTCTACATGCAGTAATTTCTTTTGGATTCACTAATAATCTCATGGGATTATCTTTAACTGACATATGCTTGTAGAAAGCAGTATCATTCAAAAGAACCCTGAATTCCAAATATTTCTATTTTACGCTAGTTACTTATTTCATGAATATTCATTCTGTACCTTAAAGTAAGAGAATTAAACCTTTTCAATTATGTATCAAAATCTTGAGGGACAAAGTAACCTAACAAATTAGCTGTTTCGACTAACAATCACTGTAATAATCACGGTATATATTTGTGAATCTATGAAGTTAAATATCTTTAAAACTTCATCTATATTGGCCCTAAATTAATCCGCCTTTGACAACCTGAAGTATAATTCAAGATTTGTCATAGTTCTTTGGAGATGTCATTTTGTGAACATTTGTTTTTACTCTAGAATGCTTATAAGATTCTGATCATTTGATGCATTTACAATTATTTGGTTTCTGAATACCTACTATGCATTAGCTATAACAAAGGTATAGAAGAAAAAGATAAAAAATTCTTACCCAAGTATTTTTGCACAATCATCATAATACTTCATGGAATTTTTCACAAAACTGAAGCCATTGACATCACAGACATAGGACTGTCCGTTGGCCCGTAACAAATCAAAACCACAAACTGTTTGCTATTTAAAATAAATTGTAAGCTTTAAAGTTACATTTGAATTAGGATTCACAATGTACTAGTCTTATTACAACATATCAAATTTTATAAATGCCTAAAAATGTACTACTGCATCTTAGTTTACTTCATAGTAAGTAATGAAATTACTCATCTGTAATCTGAGTATTCTGAAAATATGTCAAACATACTATATGATTGTTTTAGTTCCACACCATGAAGTAAATATGGAACAAAAATGCTTCAGGGACTAGAGAGGCCAAAAAATAACCTACTGTATCAAGAAGTTCTTCAAGTAATATTTAATTAAAAAGAGTAAAAAAATTTTTAAAGGCTTTGTAAAATTTTGTGATAGTAGAAATTATATCACTTTAATCCAAAGCATCAAGGAAAACATAAAGAAAAAATAGTTTTGAAGATATGTCCCAGAGGAAATGTCCAATTATCCCTATGAATCTTTTTTTAAAGAAAGATTTTATTTTTATGTAATCTTTACACCCACTGTGGGGTTTAAGCTCACAACCCTGAGATTAAGAGTCGCAGGCTCCACAAACTGAGCCAACCAGGTGCCCTTCGTTCTGAATCTTTTAAAACTTGACAACTATATACTTGTGAGCACTTGAAATAAATTAAATACATTTTATTTGGGAGAAGAAAACCATTGCAAGGTATAAATTTCCTACTCAGGCTCCAAGAATTTTCTAACTTCTGCATTTTACATTCAAATCATGACACATTAGCATAAATATGATTTTAAGTCATGTCTTTTAGAATCCTGGTATTACGAAGTTAAGACAATTCATACAAAGCTATTAAAATATACTTACAGGATAATATTCCTTCCATAAAAGTGACTTCAAATTATTAAGACATAAAGTATTATTTAATAACCAGTAACACATCCTAGTCTTTACATTATAACTCAAGACAAGACTTCAAAAAGGTGAAGTTTATCCTTTGTTAGATGCAAGTTGCACTACTTCTATTTAAATCTTTACCATACATTACTGGAAACCTAATGATGTAGACTGAGGGAACTAGTCAAATGTTAGAAGTAAAAAGTTTTCTTTAAGGAATGTTATTTGTATTGCTTTCAAAAACACATTTTATTATATACAATAAATAGGCTAAAGGATGTATTACCAAGGCTAGAAGACTACTGAAGACCTTTTTTATTCAAGAAAACAATCACGTATCAATTCTGAGTAAATAGTACTTGCAACCAGTTGTTTTAAGCATGTTAAATAATACCTCTAAACACTGGTTAATGCTACTGTTTTAGTTAAGTTTTCCTCCATCATTTTAATTTCTGAATAAATTGACAAAATTGCCTTTTATATAACAGATAAAATAGAGAGAAACAAAGGCCTTCACTTATTATATATTTTTATTAATGGCGCTATAAGAATCCCCTGAAAAGTACATAAACCATTTAAATGTATCATTTTTATTTTCTCAGCTTACTTCTCCCACTAAATGCCCAAGTAACATTTCTTTTACTCAAAAAAGACATTGGAATTTCTTTGACAGGGGCCTGTATGGCCTTTAAAACATCTTACCTTAAAAGCAAGGCAGACTTTCCAAGCAATTAATTTCTCGCGTGCATTCAGAATAACAGGGTATCTAACTTCTTTTCCCTCACTATCTCGTTCCACCTTGCCATCGAGGGCTGGAGATTTTCGAGCCTCAGCATGAGCATAATCTGGACCCACTGTATAAACCTTTCATTAAAGTTAAAATATATAAAAAATTTTATATTATTTAAAATGTATTTTAAAAAACAGCAGACAACAACCTAAAGAAAAATAATAAAACTTTACTTCAGTCTCCAGACTATTCATTTCACACCTCTTTCTATTTCACATGCCAAAATTTTCAATACAATGGAAAAGGTTATAAACAATAACATGGCAAAAAAATGGTAAAGTGAAGTTCTGTTCTTTACAGAGACTGATTATGCTGAGCATTATGAGGGAATACTAGGTTGTATATGAGGTGATCTTTTTCAAATTGTTTTAAGTTTAACAAAGGAGAGGTACAAGTTAATTATAAAAACATAAAAGAAAGTAATGGCCAAAAGGAAGATTAAAAAATGGGGGTGGTGGTGAGGGACAGCATAGAATGAAAAGCAGATAAGAAAGAAAACAGCACCCCAAGCACAGGTAATTAAAACAGAGGCCAGAGGTGTTAAAGAGCATGATGTATTCAGATAAGAGTAAATTATTTAGTATAGTTTATACTGTAAGAAATAAGGTTGATAGAAGACAGACTAAAACATTCTGTATGCCACACTTAAGAACCTGATTATTATCCTCTGGTCAACAAAAATCCATAAGAGAATTTTAAAGGAGAGGCTCATGATCAGGTTTATACCTTAGACCAAGGTCTAGGTCTTTGTCACCAAAAGAAGTCAAACATATTTTTACATTATGCTACAGTTGCTGTGGATCTCAAACATCATTTATGCTAATCAATGCTTAGAAACTGGTGGCTATTAGACCTTTACTGCTTTATTATTTAATGTCCTTTTAAAGAAGCATACATTTTATTGTATCACCAAGTTGTTTATTAAATATTTTTATAACTGTATTTCAATAAAATTTGTCTCCTTGGCAATCCTGTTTTAAGCATTTAAGAACATTATTCTAAATAAAGGGTCCATGGCCTTCAGACTGTCAAAGGCATTCATAATACAAAACAGATTAAGAATCTCTAGTCACCAAAAAAAAAAAAAAAAAAAAAAAAGAGAGAGAGAGAGAGATCCAGAATATAGATATAACTAATTAAAGGGTAATCTCTTTTTCTGTTGCCATCGGTAAACTAAATACAAAATTAAAATATACTGTAATCAATCCTACCTTTACGTCAGTACCATCTGTGGGCATAAACTCTTCATATATATATGAGCCTGTTTTTCGTACATTGCTTTCTGGGGAATAAACACTACTTCTACTGCCAATCTGAAAACAAAGATGTCCATGAATATAAAAACTAAATTATTCATCTCATTTTATTAATATAAACTTTCACCATATTTTTCCATCTTAGATATTTCCAAAAAATTTTTTTGTTGTACAAGTATTTAACAACATTTACTATACAGTTGACGCTGTATTATTTTCTTTTTTTTTTTTTTAATTTTTTTTTTTTTCAACGTTTTTTATTTATTTTTGGGACAGAGAGAGACAGAGCATGAACGGGGGAGGGGCAGAGAGAGAGGGAGACACAGGATCGGAAACAGGCTCCAGGCTCCGAGCCATCAGCCCAGAGCCTGACGCGGGGCGCGAACTCACGGACCGCGAGATCGTGACCTGGCTGAAGTCGGACGCTTAACCGACTGCGCCACCCAGGCGCCCCAGACGCTGTATTATTTTCTACCATAATTACAATTTATATGTAAGTTAAATAGCATAAATATACAATGAATGGTAAGAATAATGTTTCTTAGATTCAACCATGTTGTTGCATGTAACCTGGTTTGTTCACTTTCTCTACTATAGAATTTTCCACTGTGTACGTACACGGAATTCATTCATTAATGGATATTTCGGCTGTTTTCTAAGCTTTTGTCAGTAGAATAGTTTTGCTTGGAATATTCTTATATGTGTCCCATGTGCAAGAGGGTTTCTAATGTATGTTCTACAAGTAGAATTACCAGGTGATAGAATTGCTAGGTGCTCATATTCAACATACAAAGATAATACCAAAATCCTTTATGAACTGTTTTAACAATTTAGAGTTCTCTTAGCACATATATTAGTTCCCACTGCTCTACTATAATTGGTATCGTTAGACTTAATATTTGCCACTCTAATGGATATAAAATAGTATCCCACTGTGTTTTTTCTTTGCATTTCCATGATTATAAATGTACACACATTTTAAATCTTAATGTATTATTAAATTATATTGCTAAGAGGCTATATTAACTTGCATTCCTGCCAACAACATGTGGGCTTGTGCTTGTTTTCCAACTACCTCAATCTTTTAGATCTTTGGCAATCCAAAAAGTAATTCAATGTCATTAACTTTTAGACTTCATTTGCATTTATTTTATTATGGGTGCAATTTTTTTTAAATCTTTAATATTATTTTTTATTATTTTTATTTTTTTTAATATATGAAATTTATTGTCAAATTGGTTTCCATACAACACCCAGTGCTCATCCCAAAAGACGCCCTCTTCAATACCCATCACCCACCCTCCCCTCCCTCCCACCCCCCCATCAACCCTCAGTTTGTTCTTAGTTTTTAAGACTCTCTTATGCTTTGGCTCTCTCCCACTCTAACCTCTTTTTTTTTTTCTTCCCCTCCCCCATGGGTTTCTGTTAAGTTCCTCAGGATCCACATAAGAGTGAAAACATATGGTATCTGTCTTTCTCTGTATGACTTATTTCACTTAGCATAACACTCTCCAGTTCCATCCATGTTGCTTCAAAGGGTCATATTTCATTCTTTCTCATTGCCATGTAGTACTCCATTGTGTATATAAACCACAATTTCTTTATCCATTTATCAGTTGATGGACATTTAGGGTCTTTCCATAATTTGGCTATTGTTGAGAGTGCTGCTATAAACATTGGGGTACAAGTGCCCCTATGCATCAGTACTTGAGTATCCCTTGGGTAAATTCCTAGCAGTGCTACTGCTGGGTCGTAGGGTAGGTCTATTTTTAATTTTTTGAGGAACCTCCAAACTTTTCTAGAGCGGCTGCACCAGTTTGCATTCCCACCAACAGTGCAAGAGGGTTCCCGTTTCTCCACATCCTCTTATGGGTGCAATTTTGAGCATACTGTCATGTATGTAAAAATTATTGGTATTATTTTTGTCTATGAATCATCCATCTTGGGGTCTATTTTTCTTCTCTTTCTCTGTTTTAAATAGGCTCCATGCCTAATGTGGGGCTTAAACTCACACCCTGAGTCGCATGCTCTACCAACTGAGCCATTCAGGTGCCCTAAGGTGCCATTTTTTCTTTTCTTTTTTTTTTTTTTTTAACACTTATTTATTATTGAAAGACAGAGAGAGACAGAGCATGAGCAGGGGAGGGGCCGAGAGATGGGGAGATAACAGAATCCAAAGCAGGCTCCAGGCTCTGAGCTGTCAGCAAGAGCCAGACGCGGGGCTCGAACTCACAAACCACAAGATCATGACCTAAGCCTAAGTCGGAGGCTTAACTGACGGAGCCACCCAGGTGCCCCAAGGTGCCATTTTTCTTAAATACTGCTGATCTTTACCTGATTTCTCATAGGCCAGATACATAACTGGAAGATGCAAATGAAATCAAATAATACTCTTCATACTTTGTACCTAGAAATTTTGCATGCATTGCATTAAAAAATAAAATAATGCCTTGCTTTTCTAACAAAGAAGAGTACCAGTTTTCATTTATTCCTAAATGATACATTCTTAGTCTTAATTCTATTAAATACTTGATTACTTTTAGTAAAATTTGCACAAAGTATGAAGAACAGTATTCCCTGGGATAACAAAGGTTTACCTTCCGAAAAAGTCTTTGACTCCCACCACCAGCAGATGTTGGGTAGTAAATGTAAACATTATGATCCTCTGCACTGACTGGCTTTTCTACAAATGGCTTTTGAAAAACTTCACCATTTACTTCTACATGATCTTCACCTTCAATCAGATTGCACTCTAAAAGTCAAACAGAACATCAGGAAAAATTACATACTGTATATTATCTGGAAATAGTATAATTATTGAAGTTTTTACTACAATGGAGAGTACAAAGAAAAGTAAGCTTGGATAATATATGATTTGATTTTAGTTAAAACTATTTATGCAAACAACATACATCAACATCTATGATCTATGACATTAAAAACTATAGTTTTTCTTCAAAATCTTATGAACCTGTCATTTCACCTTATCAATCCACAGAATACAAAGTTAGATAGGAAATGACACCAACAAGAAAGACTGAGAAATAATTTTAGAACGCTATCATCTTCTGAAAAATGTAAGGGATCATTTGTATCACAGATACCATAAAACATGAAATTATTCAGGTTACTAAAGTAACCTATACAAAGTAAGCAAGCAATCTAATTAGGAAGTTATTTTTTTTACCTCTAGACAAATGAGGGAAGTTCCCTGTTACAGATAATAAATGCTATATTTTGTTTTTAATAAAAGTTGCTTTTAGATACAATAAAATCATCAGAATTCCCTAAAATACTCTTATCAGAATATTAAATCTTAATGCAGATAAACATTTATCTTGGTTTTTTTAGACTGCTATATATAACTTACATGGTATGTTTTAGATAACCAGAAAAATGAAGCAAAGGGTGCTTTAAGACATTAGTAGGTAATAATACTCCAAAGTTCCTAGTCATCAGAAATTTAATCACAGCATTCTAGTGTGAAGTTTCTAATGCTTAATTCAAGAGTCACAGATAAATCACTTGTTTACACTAATCAATACAAATTTATTAAGCACATAATTTAAAAATTCTTCTTTACATTTCCCAAATAGATGTCAAATGCAAACCAAAGAAAAGTAGGATATATAACTCTTAAATTATTACTGGGTCTTTTAGCTTATAGTGCTACACTTCAACTGGACATAATGCTTAATTGGTTCATTTCTTTAAAAAAAGTAAACAAAATACTATGAATTCTTCAAATTCCTTCTACTTAATTATAGAAGGGAAGTGGCTCAAAAGTATGTTGAGTGACAAAAGGCAGCTCGCTCAAAATCTCTTACTCTTACCTTTGGGATTATTTGGGTCACGGTTCAAAATTGCGTAACGTGGAAGTAAAATACCTTCAGCCTGAAGAATACTGTATACTTCTCTCCTGAAAAAAAGCGAAAACATCCTTTATTGTTTTATTCTATTTCACGAGTACATTATTACTATTGTATTACTAAAAAGGCATGGATATCAAGCCTTATTTTTTAAACAAAAATTTGTCATTTAAAGTATTGAAAAAATATGTATTCAAAGGAAATATTATGCAATATTAAAACAAAAACGTCTGCACAATACTTTATGTGGCATATTAAAATACTAACATTTAAAATTGGGAATGTAAATGCATAAAAAGAAATGGTCAAATAAAGTTGCTATAAGCAATGACAGAATATTACCTAACCATTAAAAACTTTATACCTAAAGAATATTTAATGGCATGGGAAAATGTTCATTGTATTGTAAGAGAAAAGTGACCCTGTGTAAAATGTGAGTGCATGTACATATTGCTTTCTATATGAAAAAAATATGACAGATATGGTGGCAGGGTAAAATCCTTCCTTGATGCTTTTATTTTCCAAATTTCTTAAAGTAAATATGCATTTTCATATATATGCATATAATATATAAGCATGTATTAATATGGAAATCTAGGAAAAATGTTTTAAAGTTTTAGATATCAATAATGTCACTATCTGGAAGAACAGAATACCAGAAACAAAAAACCATAAGGCCTTATAGTTTATAAAGTATTTTCATACATATAATCTCATATTGTAATGTTCACATAAAGGAAAATCAAATGTTGGTGAAATCATAAGGGTAGCCATCAGAGTGAAACATCAAACAATATAAATAAATATATTTGCATTTTACAGTTTCTCTTGGAAACCCATGCTTTTGGCCTGTAAAATGAATGCTAAGATAGTGAGGTATTTTTCAAAACAGTTGCACTTTACCATTAAAAATAATCTAGTATAGTCCTAATTTCATCATCAGTCACCATGACAGAGAAGTTGTTCATAATTTTCAGTGGTTCAGTAGACTCCAGAAATTAAATAAATCTGGTTTAAGTCCTCGTCCCACTATTTGCAGGACTACTTGTGACTTTGGGCAAATCAATTCATCTCCCTGATTTGCAAGATTCTTCATCTACAAAATTGGGTATAAATACCTATTCTTAAGTATTATTTAGAGGATACCAAAATTAACGTATATGAAAACACCTGATGCCGTATCAGCTTACAGTCTATACTAAAAAAATGTTAATTTTCCTTCCCTTATTCAGCCATCTCCATCACTCACCTATCTTGTATGAGATACTGCATATTCAAGTCATTGATTACAAATGGATTCCTGAGTTTTGCATAGGCAACTGCTTTGTCCAGTGGAAATCCTAAGAACACATATTATTAACATATTCTGTACAATCTCAAGATAAGTTGACATCTATAACTCTATCAATTTGAATTTATGCCATTTCTGATAAAAGGTTAGTTTTATTAATCACTACTTTCCATATAAATCATGGAAAAATAAACACATAAAACTTAACTTGTACTATTAATAAGTCTTATTTTTTCCTAGATTATTAATTTGATTGATAAGGCACAATAAGCTAGTGGTTATATAACCAAATTTAGACCACTGACACATTAGTCAACACCTGATTATTCAAAGTCAATGATAAAAAGTTAAGATTACCTCATACACAAACAGAAATCTATATATAAATAAATATATCACAATCACTTGGTGATTTTTAAAATATATATAACTCTTTTTCTCACTTTTAAAATTTGATATCTATACATATAAATTGTTGATAATTCAAAGAATTTATGCATCTTTAAAATAGTAAAACAAAAGTTAATTCTCTTGCAAAGATATGCTCTAAATATAAAGTATATGAGTAGAATCATACTTGCTGTTACTTGGTCAACGTTAAGATATCAGAAATTAACTCAAAAATGACTAGACTTTGGTAAAATTACTAATTACAAGGAAAATAAATCAAATGGCAGATATAGTAAGAGGTCTAAAGTATCTAAAGCATTTTAATGATTCTACTATGCTGTCTGTATTGATGCTAAAAGCTCCAGTTTTATCCATCAATACCTATTACTTAGAGATGGTAAGGCAGTATTCCCTAGAGGTTAATATAACAGGGTCCAAAGTCCTGGCTCCATCTTTCATTAGCTACGTGATCTCGGGCAAATTTACCTAAAATCTCTCAGCCCCTGATTCACAACTATAAATGGGTATTTTAACAGTCTTACCTAGTAGTTTTTGGAGGAACTCCATCAAGGAGTATACATAAAACACTTAGCACAGTACCTGACATAATAAGCTCCCAATAAATATTATTATTCCTTAAATGAAAATATTTTAATGAATATCTAATTGAAGAAACAGAGTAAAAATCATTAGGTATGCATAACTTTAGAATTTAACTATAGCACACTATAGTATACCTGTGAAGACGCTGTGTTTTGTAGCATTATCGGAACGGTTGGAGAAGTTAAGTACTAAGGCATACTGAAGTTAAAAAAAACTAAACAAAAAACCATAGTCAGTTAAAAAAGACTTATTCCTAAATTCCTTTTAGTTTTTAAAATGTAATGAAAGTACTCTATACCTAGAATCACTTGGCCACAAATTACAAACCCTTCTACTTTTGTAAAGACTCTCAGAAGAATTCATCACTTGTCATAAAGGTATCTCAAGGTCTATGATTTCATGTTTCCTAACAGAACTCAGCATATAGGAACCCTTATTCAGTTCCCTGCTTTTGTTGTTGTTGTGGTTAAAGAGGACATTTCCCTTACCAAGAGACAGCATATGGGATATCACCTTGGAGAGCACCTAGTTTTTACAAGCAAATAAATAGCTCTGTAGGAAGAACCATGTAGTAGTAAGGGAAGAAACCTTACCCTCAAAGATAAGCTAATTTTCATATTCTCTGAAATAAAGGACTTCAGTTTATAAAGAAGACCAGGGCCTTGGCTTCTCTATAGGCTATAGGAGCACAAGAAGTCTCAAACATGCTCCACCCCTTTCTGGCTGAAGACGTTTCTTGAATACCTAAGTAAAGTGAAACTTTAACACAGCTAGAGATTACATATTTTGGTAACAAGTTTGCTTTAATGTGAATTCATTTATAACTGAGTACATATCTTTTAAATTATAGTTCTTAGCAAGAAATACATTTAATTCACAGATAACTGGGTAATAAAAATTTCAGATGTTCACTAATAATTTTGATTAGTGGGTTTTACTATGAAGGCATATTTTACCATCAAGTAATACTGAAGTTTAATTATATTTCACTTTGGTTTATAAAAGAAACCGAGTAAAGTCTAAAATTCAAATATTAAGCGCCTCAGAAATAAAATATAAAAATGTATATGAGGAAACATCATTTTCTATATGACAAAAGCATAGACCTTAAAATATTCATTAATTCAAGAATTCATTCTAAATAACTTAGAGTAACAAAGATATACTTTCAAAGAATTCATCAACCTATTTTTCACTATTTTTAATAGTGAAAACCGGAGACTAATTGTTAAGATACTGGCTGAATATGTTATAGTATATCCTCATGATGACAAGCTGTCATTAAAAATCAGGTCTCTGAAGAATGTAATGAAAGGAAAATAAACCTCGATATAGTTAATGGAAAATTAAATATAAAATTACATATACACTGTAATAGTAAATTTGTTTTTAAAAAATATACAGAGGAAAAATGGCTGAAAAGAAATATATCAAAATGTTAGCAACACTGATCTGTGAGAGTGGGTAAGTTTAATTTTATTTTTCTATTTTATCTAATAATCTACAATTAGTATGTATTGGTTTTATTATAAGAGGATAAAAGTAGTTCCCACCCCATTCTTTAATACCTTTAGAATGGAAAGAAATAAGACAATCACATAAAGGCCAGTTTTCTACTGGTTCATTCAAAATGACATCTTCTTCAAATACTACTACTGTGATATATTTAAATAAGGAGATCCGTTCAAGAATTTCCTTCATTGGTTTGGATTTGGATTTCTTTGCCATGGAACATATTCCAACCACAATCTGTCTTTCCGGCGGCTAAAACAGAAGGAAAACAAAACAAAACAATCAGGTTGACTCGACACGAACTGCAAAGTAGAGCTATTTTAAATCTTGTTCAGAAGTAGATGAGGGATGTGATTAATACAAATGACACACTAACCAAAAAAGGCATTTTTCAAAATTACATTGTTATTATAATAAATAACAAATAGTTGTTTACAAAGGTTTGGAAAAAATTCTAAAACAATACACTTTCAGGACATCGTTACTATTTTCATTCTGATTTTAAACTTAAATACTCCTTTCTTGACTGTCTTCAACACTTGTTGTTCTCCTTAAAAAAGAAAGGGGAAAATAAGGGCCAAAACTTATCTAATCCAAGTAAAAAGACCAATGAGAGTGAGATAAAGAATTCTCTTGCCTAAAATAAGATGTTCTGACTACAAAGCTGTACTACAGTGTTGAACTATTTTTTGGAGACTGAGCTTGAATAGGAGTTGGTCACCAATGACAACTTGGAAGAAAATTTTGGAGAACGCCAAACTGCTAACAGAGGTGTCATTGCTCTTTGAAGCTCCTATCTTTATACTCAATATTCCCATTAATGGTGTTGCTCATCTCTGGCACCCCTACTATAGCTAAAAGGCCATGGTTCATCCTGAAACTAAAAAAAGGAGGAGACAGAAATAATTTATGAGCAGCTCACAGGTTTACAAAACCACTCAAGATTCATTCTGAGGTCTCTGCATTTAAATAGTTAATAATTTATCAAATAAATAAAGCTGTGTCTAGTTTTTCTTTTTAGTTTTCCCCCTTCCATATTTTATATATTTCAGATGACAATATAATCCGTGCTCAAGTGTTTTACTAGACTCTCTCTTATAAATCTAAAAATAAAATAGGATAACATCAGATTTAAATTGCTATTCTTTATGCCTAAAATTAGATTTCCTCATTGCCTCTTCTAACTCATAAAATCTAGAGGTCAAATTGGTATTGAATTTGATTGTAAAAATCCTAACCTTCCCAGGATTTGCTGTCTTTCCACCTTGATTATCCACTTTTATGTTCCCTTATTCAATTATTTCCTGATCAAAAGCCTCTATCCAGCTCATGATGTTCCTAATGAATATTTCCCTAGCCAACAAAAGTACTCAAGCTAAACCATCAACAAAACAAAAAAGGCAACCTACTGAATGGGAGGAGATACTTGCAAATGATATATCTATTAAGGGGTCAACTTCTAAAATATACAAAGAACTCCTACAACTCAACATCAAAAAAACCCAAATAATCCAATTAAAAAATGAACAGAGGACCTTAGTCGGACATTTCTCCAAAGAAGACATACAGATGGGCAAAAGATTCATGAAAAGATGGTCGACAACACTAATCATCAGGAAAATGTAAATCAAAACCACAATGACACATCACCTCGCACTTGTCAAAAAGGCTAGTATCAAAAAGACGAGACATAACAAGAGTTGGCAAGGATGTGGAGAAAAAGGAATCCTCATGCACCATTGGTGGGAATGCAAACTGGAGCAACCACTGTAGAAAACAGTATGGAGGTTCCTCAAAAACTTAAAAATAGCATATTACCTATTAATCCTACTTCCGGGTATTTACTAAGAAAATAAAAACACTAATTCAAAAAGATATGTTTACTGCATCATTATTTACAACAGCCAAGATATGGAAGCAACCTAAGTGTCCATCCATAAATGGATACACGTGATATATATTATATATATTACACATACCATATATAGTGTATATATAATGTATATGTGTATATATACATATATATAGATATAGAATATATATACATGCATGTATATGTATATATATATATATATTTAAATTAAGCTTATATCAGGCATAAAAAAGAATGAAGGGGTGCCTGGGAGGCTCAGCTGGTTGAGCATCTAACTTCGACTCAGGTCTTGATCTTGCGGTTTGTGAGTTTGAGCCCCACATCGGGCTCATTGGTATCAGCCTGGAGCCTGCTTTGGCTTCTCTGTCCCCCTTTCTCTGCCCCTCCCCTGCTTGTGCTCTTTCTCTGTATCTCAAAAATAAACCTTAAAAAAAAAAAAAAAAAAAAAAGAAAAAGAATGAAATCTTGCCATTCACAATAACATGGATGGACTTATAGGATATTATGCTAAGTGAAACAGAAAAACATATACCTTATGATTCCACTTACATGTGGAATCTAAAAACTGGAAGAAATAAAAAAATAAAAAAACCATCTAGACTCAAACACAGAGAACAAACTGGTGGCTCTCAGTGGGAAGGGGAGGTGCAAGGATGGGTGAAACACGTGAAGGGGATTAAGAGGTACAGACTTCCAGTTATAAAATAGAGAAGTTAAAGGGATGAAAAGTACAGCATAGGGCATACAAAGTAGAAACTTTGTATGGTGACAGATGGTAACTACACTTATCATGGTGAGCATTCTGTAATGTATACAATTGCTGAATCACCATGTTGTACACATGAAACTAATGTCAATTATATTTCAGTAAAAACAGCATTCAACCTAACACTTCCTACTGTTTTACAGATTAAAAGGCTACTTTTACTTTATTTTATTTACTTTTATTTTATTCAATATTAAAATGCTAAATTTTGTTTATTACAGATCTATTTAATATCTACTCATTGGCTAAGATCAACTAGAAACTTTCAAGTTTAAAATGCACAAATAAAGCTGCATTAAGACAAAATCACAGAATTTTTCTATCAGGTAAAATTACGTGATAGCATGTAATTACTTTTTAAACAGATCTAAATTACTTTGTCAGATTTAATGTCTAAAATGAAATTCATACCTTTAATCTTAAAAACAGAATGACCTAGAACAAATCATTTTGTTCTATAGGTCAACAATCTATAGGTCAAATGAACCAAATTGAAGCTACTCAAAAGTGACAATTATACATCACAAATGTGAGTTCAATTTAATTAGTGCCAATAGTCTAAGAATTAAACTAAAAGTTAAATATACAGAAACTACCTACACTCAAAGTGCTGTGAATCTAACAGGGATTACAGTAACAATGCAGTACATTATGATACATGGAATACAAGTATATGTGTTAAGGTATAGAATGGTACTGAGGAAGAAGTATTCAAGTTTACAAGGAGAAGGGGAAGAATCAATATGAATAATGAGCAGGGTTTTGAAGAATGAAAAACTATTCACAAGGTATCCCTTCCCAGAAAAGGGCATTCTATACAGATAAAGGAATATACCCAACGGCGAAGAGGCATGGCACAACATAGAATAACACGTGAAAAGCAAAAATTTGATACTGCTAAAACATAAAAGGCAGAAGGGACGAGAGACAAATAGAGTTCTGGATATAAGGGACAGAAGTCCTTATCTGGAAAAAGTGGACTTGATGGTCAGTGACATTCACAGTGTGTTCAGATGTACTCTAGTGAAAAGGGATAGCAGTACTTGAAGCAGAGTCAATAGCACTTCCTAGTTTAAGTCAGCCAGAGAAGGTCTGCTTTCCTGTTTTACTTATTGGATTTCTAGACAATACTTCAGATGAAGAAAAGCACTGCTCGTAAGAGAAGCTTGAAAATCATCTTTCCTGGGCTGAGGATGAGGGGTGGGTGGGAAAGGTTTCAAGTGAAAGCTGTCTGATTCACATTTCAGACATGCATAACTGTACTGGGAAAAGTATTAAATAATTAGGAAAAAAGATTTAAAGAATAATCTAATAGCTATTTTTGGTTTGTTTTTAACTACTTTTACCAAGTATAACAGGTTTGAAAACAAAATTCTCTTTCGAACTGGAAATATAAGGGAAAAAAACATAAGTTTGTATCTTGAATCAGTCTTCACAGTAAAGCAATGTCTATGTGTAAAGGGAAAACAAGACAAATGTTGAGCTAATATAGCTATGGTAAAATGAACATAATAAATGGGTGTTATTCCTGAAGATCCACTATGGTTATACATCCTAATAGATAAGATAAAAAAGAAAGTAAGACTTACACAGTTACACACCCCTGTGGATACTTGAGGTAGCCTCTCCTAGCCACACAGTTACAGGCTTCTGAATAGTTAATACATAAGGCTATCTGAGTCAAGCACCACTTGTATTGACAACATGACAAACTTAACGAAGCTAAGAAGTCCTTCTTTGTAACTTTAAAATGATTTCCTTCAACTTACTTCTTTCTCTTGACATGTTTTTTAGGTACTTCTACATACAAGAAATCCTTTGGTTTATGGCCCTATTCTTTTTGCCATGTTTTCAACTGAGTCTTGTGTCACGCTAGGCATACCAGTGAAAGACACTAGAATAAGCATCATTAAACAACTTAGAACTCTGACTCCTGATTGGATTTCTTGATGCAACATAGATTCAATAATGTTGTAATGAAACATGCTGTTTTAGTGCAAAAGACTTCCAACAAATTACTGTGTGCAAAAATGGCTTCACAATTTAGACAGTAATAATTCACTTTAACAGTGATGAGTAAGAAGTCTATACTGTACTGGTCTTCTCTCACCAAACAACTTACAGACTCATCCTCTTCCTCCTCATCTTCATCTGCATGGTGGAAGAAATGTCGATAATTTCCTGAATTTATTTCTGTATCTTCAGGCCCAACAAAGAACCTGGGGGCTTCACTCATTTTTATTTCATTTGATATAGATATAAAGCACTATACTAAAATTGCTTTTAAATAAACCATTCTCTCTCTACTATACAAGGTCTGTTGCAGCTTGTTTTTGCTTTTACAATCACTTGAAATTGTGATGACAGTTAGCTGGCAAATGTTCTTCTGTTCTCAGATATCATTGCTTCATTTGTTGATGAAGTTTAAAAGAGAGAGGCTTAGTGCTTCAGTGAGTCGATGCAACAATCTTTCTACCTAAAATACAATGAAAAAAATAATTTTGGAGACTGTACTTCAAAAACATTCATGTAAAAGTAAAATGATACTTGTAAAATCATTACCAGTAATTTGATGCATACCTTCAAATACAAAGACATTTTCTTCCATGATATTAAAAAATTAGGCATTGATATTCAATAATCTACATTTTAACAATTCAGCACTGATTCAAAAATAACAAAAAGACAGTAACAGTAACAAAAATACACAGTAAATTCTTTAAGTCCAAAAATATCTAATAAGTGAGAAAATTATTCAAATTATAACAAAATTCCATTAAAAGCTGAATTCCTTTGCAACACAGTTCAGTAATATCTGAATAGATCAGATCAATATCTGGGGGAAAAAAACCCCAGATAAAATGCAATGTAAATTTAAAACCCATTGACAACTATAAATCAATTTGAAAACTCATTAAATCAATTTTTAAAAGGTTTTAACTTGAAAGTTCAACTTGCAAACGAGGCTTTTTTTAATTTTTATCTTTTTTAGGGAACAAAACCTTTCTGCATTCTAGTCTCAAAAAATATCAATAAAACGAGAGTAAAGAAAATATTTCATTTTAACAGCAGCTTTTGAAGTTTTAGAAGTCAAAAATTCTTTGGCTGAACTAATAAAAATCTATGGATTCTCTCCTCAAAAAAAAAAAATGTACAAGTGTAACAAATTCTGCAAAAATTTTATGTGATTGACACCCAAGCTTTCCACATAAACAGATGTCTATCAACATCAGTTCAAGAAATCTCATGTAACAGTGACATCTCAAAATATTCTTTACCAAAGTTGTTTACATGTACTTGTTTCTTGGTCACATTAAAACTAATTACTTACCAAGATGAAACTATATATCAAATAATTCATTGGATTACTGGTAATATAATAAATTATTTGATCAAATATTCTTAAGAGTTGGGAGTGTATGTTAGATAAAAAACTGTAAGGTGTAACTCCAAAACTCTTATTTCTAAAGATGTAATTCTAGTTTAATTGGTGGCTCCCTATTAAATACTGAAACCCTAGTGTACCTAGGCAGGCTTCATTGTATCCAATTTTCAAATTAAAATTGCATGGTGTTATGAAATTTAAAACAGTTTGTGATTAAAAAAGGTAGAAATACTTGTTCAAAAGACAAAAGCTACTCAACTCCGATTTATAAATTGGAAAGTACATTGCTACTAAAGTATCGACACTCGAGGAAGTGGTTCTCAAACTTCATCATACATCAGAATCACCAGGAGGGCTTGTTAAAATACTAAAGTCTCAAAGTGGGAGCCAATACTCTGCATTTTTAAAATTCCATGGTGATGCTGATGCTGCTGGACTGGTAATCACACTTTGAGAACCACTGCTCTAAGAGCGCCTGGATGGCTTAGTCTAATAAGTGTCAGATTCTAGATTTCAGCTCAGGTCATGATCTCACGACCCCAAGGAGGGATTCTCTTTCTCCCTCTCTCTCTGCCCCCTCCCCTGCTCAGGTTCCCACTTGCTCGTGCTCTCTCAAAAGAAATCAACTTTTTTAAAAAGGAGAGAGAACCATTGTTCTAGACTTTGACAAAAGTGGGTTAGAAAGCTTTTTCTAATAGTTGTTCAGATCCGTATCCTTAACTAAGTTACTGAAACTCTCTAGCCACCATCTGTAAACTGTGATAAATTTAATAAATTATTTTGAAAACTAAATGCCAAAGCAGCAATTTAGCACAGGGTAAACATTTAGTAAATGTGAGGTGTTTCTTTTATTGGCTTTTATAATTAAAAAAGAGATTCCTGATCTAACTTAACTGGCACAGAACAAAGACAAACAATTTAGTTTAGAATGTACCTATTTACTGCCCTTGCAATGAAGCCACAGAAACTCCTCTTTGCCACTGCTTCTGCTGGAGACCTCATTACGTTTTCTAGTCTTACCACACTGCTTCAGACTGTCATGAACACTACTGCCTGGAATAAATACTCATCTTCTCCCCAAATTTAAGCTACTTAATCCTTAAAATGACAACTTGGATCATCCATCAGTCCTATGTAGTGTACAGAAGTCCGTCTTTCTTGAGGACCCTCAGCTCTTACTGCTCAGTCTAAATAGACACATGACCAATTTTCCTGAAACCCCAAAAGCATTTTCCGGATGGAAACACTGCTGTGAATGGTGACAATGCTGCTGTCAACGCTAAGTGTAATATCCTCACAACTACCATGAAAGTCATAGGAGTTTAAAACCCAAAATGGCAAGATTTGACTGGACAACTCTGAACCTTCTGCACGTCAGTTTAATCACTCGCTTTAAAAAACCCACGCTACCGTCAGTATTTTGGTTTCTAAACTATTTACTTCTGCATCAGAACAAGGAAGCTCCATGAGGACAGAGATCATTTCGTCAGACATAAATAGGCACACTGAACTTGTTTTTAATGAATACTTTCAACCACTTAAAATGTTAGTGAAGTAACTGGAAGCAACGAAGCACAATGGTAAGACAATAGTAACAGTCAATAATACAGATTTTGGAACCTGAAAAATCTGGTTTCTAACAGAGGTTCAAACGTTTACTAATAGCAAAAGTTTATTAGGACGAGTTAAGTGACCTCTCCAAGCCTCAGTACCTACCTCTGGAAAATGAGACGAATAATCTAACATACATCATGGAATTGTTGAGAAGTACATGAGAACATATGTAAATCACCTGGCACACATAAGAACTCAGTCAATGGCGGCTATCTTTAATATTTAATCTGCCTGAAACAAAAACTGTATTTTTCATTGAAGAATTTTCAAAAGCAAAACAATACCCTATCCCAGCGTCGGGCAAGGATGCTAGGTGCTAAAGCCAGCCATGCTTCCTACTTCCCCAGCTAAGCCTTCCAGCACACTAGATCAAGACAAGTATCACCCATAAGAATTCAAAGGTCGCAAACTGCCAGAAGTCGTCCATAAACTAGTAAATGTGATACAATGGTCGCCACCCTCGTTCCTTCTCCCTCCAAGCGCGCGAGGTGCAACAATCAAACTCATTAGGTGAGGGAGAGACCTGCAGCCTCCGTTTTTATTCTGGAAAGCTGCAACGCAAGGGCCTTTTTGTTCTCTTGAAGTGGGGGTGCAGGGGGCGAGAAAAGGGGCAAAGACTGAAAACAAAAACAGCGATCTCGACCCACAGCAGTCCCCAAACTCGAGGCTGCCTACTTTGGTGGAGCGAGCCCACAGGCTAGAGTACCAGCTTAGGCGCTCGGCAGTTCCCTTCTGGCTGGGCTGAAATCTCGTGTATCTCAAACCCAAGAAATAAAAAAGGGACGCAATAGAAGAGAAGAAATCCAGACGCGAAAAGCGCCTCAGGGCTGTAGTGTCACTCCTTCCTCGCCCACGCTGCCTTTTGCTCTGGCACACGCCCCTGGGAAGAGCGCGTGTCTGGGCTCCGCAACGCGCAGGAGACAAAGCAACTGCCCAGCAGCGGCCTCGGTGACCGGGTTCGGCAACTCGGTTCTCCTCCGGTCCCGGAATCCTCACCTGCCACCGCTGCAGTAGCCACGCGAGCTGCAGGAAATAGCCAAGCCCACTCGGGCTTCGGTTTCCCCTTTAATGCCGGAGACAGGAGTGAGGTGTTCGTCAAAAGACTACAGCTGTTAGGTAGGACGTCGGTCTCCTCTCTACAGTAGCAGATGAAGGGCCACGCAGAGGTTCTGCAAAGCACTACACCACCTCCCTTATCTCGGTCGCGCCTCTCCCCGCCCGCCTCGGGTCTCACCAAGAAATCTCACCGGGCGGAACGATTTCCGGCAATTGCCAAACAGCCCGCACGGCCCTCATAAGCACACACCTCTTAAAGACACCGGTAGTTCCGCTTCCGGCAGCACCAGATAAGTCGCGAGAGGAAGCTTAAATCCTGTCGTTTGCTTTTAGGACCACTTTCGGTGAGTGGTCGTCCCGGTATGCTTTGTTATGTCTGATGATTTTTAAAGTGAGGCATCACCTGACAGTAATTTCAAAACCATTTCTATCGACTAGTTTAAGAAAGGGTTTAATTGACTGTGGAGATTGCGCAGGCGCTCTTGGGGCGAGAGGGCCTTGCTTGGGCGTTACGGCGTCCCGCGGCCGCTGAGTGGAAAAGGGGCGAGTTTTGTTGTCAGGCGTGGGGAGGTGCCTAGTCTGTGTAACCGAGTTTTACTTGATGGTCTTCCTGCTTTTGTTAAATTTAGCTGGACCTTGCCCTGAAGAATTGATTAACGAGCCATTAAGCCTCCCTGGAAATGCTCTCTAATAGTTAAAATAGCGTCCGAGAGTCAGAGCAGGTTCAAAAATTGACCGTGGCAGTTGGCTGACATGAACGAAGTCTCCCTACTTACTTTATCATAGTTGCCATTTAATCTGAAATATTCGCCTTTCGCACCAAATTACAATCTCCTGTGGCGGGGAGAGACGCGAATTCAAGGGACAATCTTGTCCCGTAGTTCTAAAGGCAAAGTACACACTTTTTTTCTGTGGACTTTTCCTTTAAATGAGCTTTTCTGAACTAAAGTGGAGAAATAATTTTCAAAATGGAAATTCACTTATCACATGTGGCTTCATGTGTATGCATATAGGGATGAAGGCATTTTTTTGTTAAAACCAATTTATAGGTTGAATCAGATTAGAAGTGCCTGGTGTAATTAGATTTCCCAGTCTTTAACATTACATAAAATTATGCTTTTCCTTTTGTCAGAGATTAAAGTAGACCAACGCAGAAGTAAAAATAATGATCACAAGTTCACATGTTCATTGAAATGTTACAGATTTTAAGTTTTTAAGGTGGAACACATGCATTTAACAACTTTTTGGAGGCTTAAATTGGTAGCCTTGATGGGTTTTGTCCAATCCTAATTTTATTTAAAGTGATACTTAACCACTTCATTTTATTGCACACAAAATAAAATGATTAAAGGAATTAAGTAATAAGTATTTACACAGGTACTTACTGATTTTATTTGACGTTGTATTAGGGACATAGTGTTAAAGCTCAACCAAGTTTGATCCTGACAGTTCCTCCTGCAAAATTAGAAGTTGTAGTCAGCCACCTTCACCTCCTTTTCTCATTCCTACTTTTTTTAATACACAAATTCTTAAAAATAAGAACATATTTAAAGAAGTCCTAAACTTCATTTTTATAACTTAAACCACTTAATTCTATCCTGTAAACGATACCTTCATTCAGCATTTGGGTATAGGAAGATATTTAGGTTTGTTCTAATATTACAGTTTAAAGCCATTTTCTTTATATTCACTACTCAATTGGATGGTTTTTAGGGATCATATGGTGAGTGTACTTTGACAAGAAAAAACTACTGGTTCTTTGAGTTACTCTTGTGTATAAATGCCAATTTAAAAAAAAAATTTTTTTTTAATGTTTATTTATTTTTGACACAGAGAGAGAGAGACAGAGCCTGAGCAGGGGAGGGGCAGAGTGAGAGAGGGACACAGAATCTGAAGCCGGCTCCAGGCTCTGAGCTGCCAGCACAGAGCCTGACGCAGGGCTCGAACTCACAAACTGTGAGATCATGACCTGAGCCGAAGTCGGCCGCTTAACCGACTGAGCCACCCAGGCGCCCCTATAAATGCCAAATATTAACAGCAAACTAACCTAACTTACACGATTTTCCTTTCTGTGAACTGATTTTTCTTAAGTATTTAAGCTTGTGAACCCCATTAGACTGTAAACTCATTATAATGTATTAAATAACTCTTGAGTCTTCTGGGTTTTGATGTTAGCATTACAACAAACAAACATTGCCATAAAACATTAATCACCATAAGTGAAGAGACAAGATTTTCAATCTTTTTACTTGTAAGGAAAGCTTTTGAGAAAACAAAGTGTTCTTTACTACTTTGAACAGCTTGATGTGGCTGATAATAGTGAAATGTTTTAACAGTAATTGTATATTGCTTGACTATTTGCAAAGGACTTTCCAAGTCTTTTCAATCTCATTGATCCTGATATTTATGAAGAAGGAGGGATAAGTATTATTTTCTTTTTTCATATGTGGATACTGAGACTTAGGTACTTAGGTAGCTCTTACACTAGAAATTCTGACCCCTAAAAGTCTTGACTTCTTTGACACACCCTTCTTGGAGTGCGATAGATATGCAAGTGAAGTATTGTTTTCCTAAGTGAAATAACAATTATCTTTGGAACATGTGCCCTTTTCTTTTTTCTTTTTTTTTTTTTTCTAATTCAGTGCTATCTTTCCTATGAGGAAGAGCAAATAATTCTTTATTCATTTACAAATAGTTGAATGTCCATTGTGTCCCAAACCATGTGAAATGATTAAAAATTAATATCGCTTTCTCATATATAACCTGAATTATTAATTAAAAAGTATTTTATAAGTTTTCTAGCAGAGGCCTGGGCCAAGAATTATTAAATCTGAGGACAATAATTCAGTTATTAGTGTAGCAGGGGAAAAAAAGCCAACGGGAAATTTGAAGCAACATAGAACAGGCTGCAAATGCCTAGTGCTTGCACTTACTGTGTTGCTTTGTACAAATTGGATAATGTCTGTGAACCTCTATTTTCTTATCTATGAAGTAGATATACAACTAGTACCTACTTGACAGGATGTTGAGAGGATCATCACAGTAAAGCACTGTATAAATGTTTGCAATTTTTAAAAATTGCTTTTGCAGTTATTTAGAGAATTCTCCTTTAAAAAAAAAATTGTTCCCTGTTCCTGTAGTTCCTATAGTTTTGGCTTTTCTGGATATTGTATAAAACAGTAGCATATAGTGTGTAGCCTTTTGTGTCTCACTTTTTTTACTTAGCATAATGATTTTTGAGATTCATCCTTATTATTAAGTAGATTTTCAGTTTGTTCCTTATCGATGTTCCTTATCAATTCCATCATATGGATCTACCATAATTTGTTTACCCATTCATCCACTGATGAACATTTGGTTCATTTTCAGATTTTAGCTGTTAGGAATAAAGCTTCCGGAAACAGTCACATATACATTTTTGTATGAACATATAATTTCTCTATAGTTAAAACTGTTTTCAAACATGTTTACACCATTTTTTATTCTCACCAGCAATGCTCTGTACCCTTTGTAGTGCTTAGTATTGTCAGGTTTTGTTTCTTTTTTGTTGTTTTTTGCCATTTTGATGGATGTGTAGTAGTATCTTAGTTTTTATTTGTATTTTTTTAATTGTCTAATTGTGTTGAACATGTTTTCACCTGTTTACTTGCAAGTCATCTTTAATGAAATGTCTGTTCAATCTTTTGCCCATTTTTTAGTTGGATTGATCATTACCTTACTGAGATTTGAGAGTTCTTTTCAAATTCTGGACATAAGTTCTTTATTATATATATGTACTACAAATATTTTCTCTCAGCTGAGATTGCTGTTTTCGTAAAATTTAAATTATTTCTTTTATGGATGGTTCTTTTTATTTGCTCTCTGGAAATCATAGCTAATGTAAGCTCACCAAGATTTTCTTTTTTGTTGACTTCTAGCAGTTCTGTAGTTTTAGGTTTTACATTTAGGTCTATGACCCATTGGGATTGCTTTTTACACATGGTGCAAGTTATGAATTGAGGTTCATCTTTTTTCATATGGGTGCTTAGTTGTTCTAGCATCATTTGTTGTAAATATTATCCTTTCTCTATTGAATTTCTTGGCATCTTTGTCAGAAATTAATTTACCATTTCTTTGTGGTTGTTTCTGGACACTATTCTGTTCCATAGATCTTTGGCTATCGTTTTCCAATACCACAGTCTTGATTACTATAGATTAAAGGAAGTCTTGAAACCAGGTAATGTGAAATTCTTCAACTATATCCGTGTTTTTTGAACTTGTTTTAACTATTCTAAGTCTTTTGGTTTTTGAACTTGTTTTAACTATTCTAAGTCTTTTTGGTTTTCTATTTAACTTTAGAATCAGCCTGTCAGTTTGTACAAAAGAGCTGGCTGGGTTTCTGATTGTGTTGCATTGATTTTGTAGATCACTTTGAGGAGAACTGACATCTTAGGAAGTTTACCCAGCTTTTTCTCATTATTAGGATGGGAAGGGCTCTTGTTCCAGCATTCTAGATTCTAAGACAGAAGCTTCTGTGGGGATTTTTTAATGCTATTTCAGAAAGGAATAATGTATTTCCATTGTTGAATATTATAATTTACCAATTTCTATCTAAATTAACCACCTGAAGTTATTTTCCTTATCTGGAAAGTGTGAGATTGAATCATAATCTCTGGCCTTCCTTTTAGTGGTAACCTACTGTGTTCTACAGTCAAAGATCTAATTTTTACATTTGCCATGTGGTATATTTAATTTTTCAAAAATTTATTCATATTTCCTTACTTCTTGAAAATTAAATTTACTTTTAGTATCCTTTTCTATATTTGTGTGATACCAGAGAATAGAAATATGAAATATAGTAAGCCTTCTGTTAATAAAATTGGTCTTTCACATTAGAAAGCCTTATTTCAATGAACTTTTTTTTCTGGAAGCTAGAAACACGTATCACCAAGAAAGGTGTATGTTTTAAAAGTGTAAAAATTAACTTTGAAAGAGAAAATGAAATAAGAAATCTTATTCTTCTATGAAATTAGCTCTTGCTTTTTTTTTTCTTTATTTGGAAAGTGCTTAGAGAACAGAAATAAGAGATTGACCTAATAGGTGCTTTCTGTCATATACTTATAGAACTTAGTATTAACATTGATATCTGCCAGGTTTCTTTGGTTCCAGTTAAACATTTGACAAAAACTTTCAGTCTGTACCTCTGATGAACCTATAATTAAAAAAAAATTTTTTTTAATGTCTATTTTTGAGAGAGACAGAGACAGAATGCGAGTGGGTTAGGAGCAGAGAGAGAGGGAGACACAGAATCCGAAGCAGGCTCCAGGCTCTGAGCTGTCAGCACAGAGCCTGACTTGGGGCTCCAACTCACAAGCTGGGAGACCATGACCTGAGTCGAAGTTGGACACTACTGACTGAGCCACCCAGGCGCCCATGAACCTATAATTAATAAATATCAGTGTTCTGGGGTACCTGGGTGACTCAGTCAGTTAAGCGTCTGACTTCAGCTCAGGTCATGATATTACTGTTTGTGAGTTCAAGCCCCGTGTCGGGCTCTGTGCTGACAGCTCAGATCCTGGAGCCTGCTTTGGATTCTGTTGTCTCCCACTCTCTCAGCGCCTCCCCTACTCATGCTCTGTTTCTCTCTCTCTCTCTCTCTCTCAAATAAGTAAACATTTAAAAAAGAAAAAAAAGAACTCACACAACAACCGAAATATATATATATATATATATATATATATATATATATATATATATATAAAATCAGTGTTCTCAGTCTACAGCCTTTCCTTAACATCTAGATATTTAACTCAATAAATCTAGTTTGTATTTACTTGTTAAATGCTTTAACTCGCGGTTCTCAAATTGTGTGCCAAAGCTTTCCTGGACATCATAGTTAATTGACAGGATGCCATGGAATATTTTAAGCTTTCAAAGAAGCACAGCTGTACTCAACATCTATCAGATCTCTTGTGGACTACTAGTCTGAGGTAGTTCACAGTTTCAACATATGGTCACACTACATTGCTTTCTTGATATCTTCGCAAAACTGGTTTTTTAGATGGTTGCTGTGGTAATAAAGCAAATACTGCATGAAAATCAATGTGGAAGAGGAAATGAGGCCAGCAGGGTCTAATCTGATTGCAAGCTTTGAGAATTTGTACACTGACTAGCAGGTACATGCATGCCATTATAAGTAATTGTAATTATGTAAGAATAAAATAAAAAGATTATTTTATTCTGCTTATATGTATTTTTCAAGTGGTTTCTCAGTTTTTAGGGCTTAAAGTTCTTTATATATGCTGAGTATGAGTCCTTTGTTAGATATATATATTAAAAATATCTTCTCCCAGTCTGTGGATTAACTTTCCTTTCCTCTTGAACAGGCTTTGATTTTGATGAAGTGCAATTTGTTACAATTTTTTTCTTTTAAGAATAGTGATTTTTGTGTCCTGTTTAAGCAGTCTTTACATATCCCAAGGTTTTGAAGATCTTCCTATATTTTCTCCAGAAACTTTATAACTTACCTTTCATATTTAGGTTTGTGACTTATCTGGAATTAAGTTTGTGGAAGATGTAAGTAGTTAAGATTCATTCCCCCCCCCCCTTACATATAGCAGATATTTCCAGCATCATTTATTGAAAAGGCTTTCTCTTCCCCCCTTTGTATTTATTTATGCCTTTGTTGTACATTGATTGTATACATGTGGATCTAATTCTAGACTCCTTGTTCTGTTCCAGTGACGTATTTGTCCATCCTTATGCCAATACTTCACTGTTGTATTAACTATAGTTTCATAGTAAGTCTTAAAACCTGATCCATTCATTTTTGATATTTTTTAGAAACTGTAATAAGTTACATTTGTTTGATTTTGGGATATAGCTGTTATAAAATGAAAAATGCATATACTTAGTATTTAGTTGAAAGTGAATAAACTTAGAACAAACTGTTTTATAATACATTACAGAGATAATTAACTTGTTTTTTAGGTTATGAGAGGACAGAATTAGCTTTCCAGAAACTTTGCTTTCAAAAATGGCTTATAGTTCATGCTAACCCAAGATTAAAAGATGTTATAAATGTACTGATATCTTCAGTGGAAGTTATGAAAAGATCAGAAACATAGTTATTGAATGTGGAAAGTGATATATCATAGGGGAAGACACTTAATAGGCTATTTAAGCCATGGGTTCCTAGGCACACTCTATTCTTTTTTGTTCTAACATTCTCTCTGCAGTAGCATTCTCTTGTAGCCTCCTCCCTAGATTTTCTAGTGGTCAGTAAACATCCGTATTATTTTTAGAAATAAAAACTTTATGTATTTGTATCAGAGCCCTGGTAGGAAATAGAAGATACATTTTACTGGGAATTTGAAGAAAATTTAACGAAGCTCCTCTATAAAGACATAAGAACAGGGTACGGGAAATCAACATGGAACCTGGAGATTAGTAACAGCAGGAAATAAGGATGGCATAGTACCTCTGAATTAACAAGAAGAAATGATGTTATAGACTTCTAATGAGAACTAGAGACATGGAGGATGGGCTACTCAACAGGAGCTGTAGTTATAGAAGGTTGCAGCCCAAACCAAGGAAGGACCTGTGAAACGAATATCCTGACTTCTTCTCCATTCTGATTTGCCTGCTGGTACCTCCCATTGGACAAGTCTAATCAGAAAACTATAAATGTAGTCTATAAGGGTCAGTCTCTTTGGGCACAGTAGCAGGGAAAGAAAGGCCAAAAATTGATCTGGATTGATGAGAGTGGTGGCACACCCAATACTCTGCACAGAATAATTCCTTTTAGCTGAAAATATGAAAGACAAGGTCTTTTTTTTTCTTTTGAATTTAGTGATTTTCCATATAATTTATGGTCTAAAATAGACACATTTTATTTTGTTTTAATTTTGCCAGTGCACCCAGAGTTTTCTTTATAACATAAAGTATGTACAGGACCAAAAATCATTTCTCTTCAAGAAAAAGCAGCTTAGATGCAGTTCAGAAGAGCATATGATGAGATCTAGCATAGCTAAATATCTTCTTTTTCATTTATCATTTGAACATTTCCAAAATCTCATAAATTATTTGGATAGGCTTTGTTTTTGCATTTCCCAATGACCATAAATATATTTAGGAATAATATAAAACTATTTCTGCCTTTTATAACCTATCATGTATTTAAAAGTCACATAACAACCATCTTAAATAAGTGACATTTCAATTGATGGTAGTGAGAGACTTGAAGCAAAACTTTTAGAAGTGTACTTGTTTATTTTCTTTTTTCCCATCATGTGGAAAATTTTCAGCGTTTATTCTCACATGGAAAGAGACAAGATAATGTGTCATGATGTATCTCAAAAATAGCTTTTGAATATTTTAGTTCATATACGTCACACAGTTCCTTTTCTGTACTATAATTATCTCCGTCACAGATAATATCCCGGGAATGTTCAATTCATATGTAAGCAGAAATATGACAGCAGCCTGCACTGAAATAGCAACTGCACAAGCTTATCATTTAAGTTATATCTTTAAATATCTTTTACCTAGGTTCATGATGGTCCGTAGTGGAAAAAATGGTGACCTTCATCTTAAGCAGATTGCATATTATAAACGAACTGGTGAATATCATCCAACTACGCTACCAAGTGAGAGGAGTGGCATAAGAAGAGCAGCAAAAAAATTTATCTTCAGAGGTAACATTAATGCCCTACATCTTAAGTAAAAAGTTAATATAGATGCTTTTCCATGTGTGTTCTCTTTGGAGTCCTGAGAATTTCTGCAGTAACTGGTTGTTGCTTAACAGTTACCAGTGTAATTGATGATGCCACTCACTCAAAAGCAAAATAAAAATGACACTGAAGCTAACTGAATGCCAGCAAGCATGAAAAGGCCATTTTAAATCATAGACCGAAAATGATACCATGAAAAATTAAACACTCACCTAAATTAACCTTGCCTGCTTTTGTTCTCAGGTGGTTCCAACTTTAATGACACTTTCTACCACTTATGTCACTATTAATGAAGAGCTTAATTGATGCTAATATGAAAGTGTTGACGTTAACTTTTCTTGCTATATTTATTCCTGTGGTCTCCCCCTGCCATCAGATATTCTCAGGATCACATTCATTTTTGGACACCTAATCCCCCTGAATGGAATGAATATTTGAAAGGCAGTAGAATCTTTATGTTGAAAGATTATGATAATTTTTCTCTTTCTCCTCTTCATAGGGAAGAGAAGTTTTGAGTTGAAATAAGCTGGTAGTCACCAGATAAATGAATGAATGTTGGTGCTATTAATGGGAGTTTTGTCTATAGGTAGAAAATCAGACTTCCTTAAAAGCAGGTCATGAAGACTATAAAATAATAAATAAACACCTCCTCTTATCTCTCTGTGTATAACCCTTCCTATAATTCCTCTACACTTAGTAAGGACACGTTTTACTTTTTGGTAAAGTTAGGATTCATTCATTTATTTATTTAATCATTTATGCAGCAAATGTTTACCAAGTTCCTACTGTGTGCCAATCACATGTTAGGTTGAGGATAATACATTGATGAATAAATTAGATGAGGTTCCTGCTCTTAAGTTGCTTACCTTCTAATTCAAGTAAGGAATGTTCCACTCAGCATATAGTTAATTAAGCACATTAGTAACTTGATGCTGTATTTTGGAGTTTTTTTCCAGTTTGAGTACTCCCATGAAAAGATAATTTTATACTTCTGTGGTTATTACATGTTTTGGTGAGCAAGCTAGCTCCACTGGTATAGTTACAAAATTACAGCAACTGGTGCTCCTCCTATGTATCTAGTAAGTTTAGCAGCTGAAAACCTTTCAGACTGCATGTATTCATTACAAATAAATATGCTATCTTAGAGGGAAAAAAAGAGTAAAAAAAAAAAATGTAACGGCTTGAAGATAAGGCTGTGATTATTTTAAAACTATATTGGTCTCTAAAAATTGCAATTATATCTTTTTGGCATTATTTATTCTAGAAAAAAAGCTGTTTTATGTTGGAAAAGACAGAAAACAAAATCGTTTGGTGATTGTTTCAGAAGAAGAAAAAAAGAAAGTCCTAAGAGAATGCCATGAAAATGACACTGGAGCTCATCATGGCATATCCAGGACCCTTACTCTAGTGGAATCCAGTTATTATTGGACTTCTGTGACCAATGATGTCAAACAGTGGGTATGGCTTATGTATTAAGAATTTCTTAGGGGTACCTGGGTGGCTCAGTCGGTAAGTGTCCGATTCTTGATTTTGGGTCAGGTCATGATATCACAGTTGTGAGATCGAGCCCCACAGTAGGCTCCTCACTGGTGTGGAGCCTGCCTAAGATTCTCTCCTTCTCTCTCTGTCCCTTTCCCACTTGTGCATGCACGAGAATATTTTAAATAATGTCTTTGTAGTAGATATCCAAAATTCTTTATTGCTCCAGATTTATTCTAGATATTACCTCTTATTAAGCACTTTTTGTATGGTAGTTTTTGTACAAAAACATTTAAAAGGAGTTTTACTTCCCATCAAAATTCTCCTTTAAAATCACTAAAGTATAATTTGAACTAAAACATTATTTAAACATTTGAAAAATAGCATATTTAAATAGATTATTTAGAACCAGATTTTCATCATTCAACTCTTGTATAGGCAGAATTCAAATGGGGCTGAAATTCTTTTGACTAAATGATTACCTCTCTGATGGCAATCATGTGATCTTTTCTTGAGAGGAGACTATGTTCATAAGTCAGATCCATTGTATGCTCTCATCTTTTGTGCATATTTCATCTTGATATAGAAAATATCAAATATGGTAGATACCCCAAATCAACTAAAGGTAAAATCAAGTTGCAATAATGAAATTCGTCTGAGTTTTGTAACTTTATGACCTATTAAACCTTCAACTTCTTCTTATAGGAAATTCATCTAGGAATTGTGGTATTCTTACTGGTAGGTCATCTGATTCCTACTGTTTCTAGTGTACTTTATATGATGAATGGTAGGAATTCCTTGGTACGTATATGAGATCCCTTTAATAATTATAATAGTACATTGAAAAGATTGTCATTTCAGGTATACTAACTAAAAATCATTTATGAGTTATCAGTTTGTAGTCTATGCATATATTCTAAGACCTCAGTAATTGTATTTGCCTTTATAACCTGCCACACATTACTTTATTCAGTGAAATATTTGCCAAATCTTTATCATTTGAGAATGGATATGATTTTTGGAAATAATCAGAGGTTATTATGAAAACTAGTATATAAGTTGGAAGAAAAGACTTTTGATTAAAAGTAACTGTAATGCAAAGACAGTTTATAAAATTTTGTTCACAAGTTGGTTTAAAAGAAGTTTCCTAAGTGGAATTCTAGAAATATGTTGAGCAGTGGCAGCATCCATATGTTAATCAATTCTCATCCCACTTACGTAAAAACCTCCATGACAGCATGGGCTTTGCTTTTGGTCTTTCTATTTTCTTGAGACCTCGAGGGATTTCTGGCATCTGTAAGTATTGTTTGAATAAAATTATGTTTTAATAAATATTGTTGGAATGGATTAATGACTACATTTATTAGAATGATAACTTTAAAAGAAAAAATCTTTTGATTATAGAAATTATTGTATATTCAGCTACTGACTTCAAATTTTAACAAATTTGATATAAGAAATTTGAAGATTTATTCATTTAATAAATATATATTGAATATAAACTATTGTTCCATGTGAATAAGACCTGTTAAGGTAGTCCTTGGATTGTAATAACAAGTAATATTTTGCTTATTATTCTAAATAGAAGGTTTTATTCTATTCTGAGAATAGTCTGAAAGTTTCTCTTTCAGAACACAAAGTACCAGTTAACCATTTTAAAGTTCAGATTTATAAGACTGGTATTATGTTGACTATATTAACATCTGTATTTCATTTCTTTTTTTTTTTTTTTACTGTGTGCCTATTTTATAGGTATATGCTTGTCAGCATTGCCAAGTGGCAAAAAATACAGTTATTCTAGCTCCTAAACAGCACTTTCTCAAGGTGGAGAATCCATGGAGTATAGTTACTGTTGATCTGATGGGCCCATTTCATACAAGCATCAGAAGTCACGTGTATGCTATAATCATGACAGATTTGTTCACAAAATGGGTTGTGATTTTGCCTCTCTGTGATGTTTCACCATCAGAAGTTTCTAAAGCTATTATCAATATATTTTTCTTATATGGACCACCACAGAAAATAATAATGGACCAAAGAGAGGAGTTCATTCATGAGGTAAGATAAATAACTTATATCTAAGAGCATATTTTACTTACCTTTCAGTAAGTAATGAAAAGTAACTAATGAAAAGCCTCACCCTAAGTGCATATAGTGCTTAGAGATAATAATAATAACACTGTGAAGCTATTATGAATCACCAGTTTTTCCAGTTATGTTTAAAGTCATGTGATAATCCAGGAGTTTGGAAATTTTACCAAAGGTATCAGTAAATGTTTATAAGCCTCTTTTGTGAGGTTTAATAGCAAAAAACTAAAACTCACAGAAGATTGAGAAAATTTGTTCTTTTTGCTGTGATTTCAGTGGTTTAAATATTACTGAGAGAACATAATGGTGACAAAATGTAATGTTTTCTTTTCCAGAAAATACATAGAAAACACTGCTAAAGTGTTGAAATAATATTAGAATATTACAGTGTGGATGAATACAATGTGTGTGTGTGTATTACACAGTTGGATGAAAATACAGATGTTTTAATAAAATGCACGAACTTTTTGTAAGTCTCTGAAGGAAAGACAATAAACATTGTCAAAGGAAAATCTGCTTCTTTGATTTTAAAGATAGGTCTTAAGGAAAACCAAAATTATAACCATTAATAGAATGTCTTGTTGATGGAAGAAAAAAGGCTCTTGGGGTAAGGATATCAGGATAGCATCCCACAAATGAATTCACTGGATCATTCCTAGACAACTTATTGAAACAAAGTTGTCTGACCCTTTTCCAGAGGTCAGTCATTTAAAGCCATTGATTATAACCTCAGATTGAGGCTATCCCAAATGATACCGATTCTCTGGGATTTCTCTCTTTCTCTGTCTCTTTCTCCCTCTCTCCTTCCTCCCCACCCAATGTGGGGCTCAGACTTAAAACCCTGAAATCAAGAGTCGCATGCTGTACCCACTGAGCCATGTGGGTGCCCCTCTAGGATTTCTTCTAAATTACTTTTGAATTAAAAGGAGGCAGCCTAAATTAGTACATATATTAGCTAGGAACTCTATTAGCTACAAGTAAGAGAATAAGGTGCTATCCTGATATCCTTACCCCAAGTAAGGTACAAGAGAGTACCCCTCTCTTCTCTTGGCTGTCCAAGGTTGGAAGGGTAACTCTGAATGTCATTGGGGACCCATGCTTCTAGTATTATGTTCCATCATCTTTGAGATGTGACTCTCAATCTTATGTTCATGACATGGCTGCCAGAGCCCTTGCCACAAAGTCTGTGTTTCAGACAGAAGAAATGGGTAGGACAACAGACCAAAAAAGCTAGTACCATCTGAGTCTGCCCAGCAACTTCCATTTACAGCTCTTTGGGCCAGAACACTATATCACATGACTACCCTTACCTGCACAGCAGCTTGGGAAATATGATTTTGTTTTTGTTGGTTTTTTTTCCCTAATTTATTAGCTTTACCTTTTTAGTTACTATGATACTTGTCTTCTTACAATTAAGCAACAAGAATATAGTTTTTCAAAAGACAGGTTTATTAATCAAACATTTACCCAGTTAAGAATAATAAAACCTAGTCCGAGGCATAAGGTAGGAAAAGTAAGTTGTTTCACATTTTATAGACTTACTGTTAGAAGTTTTCTAAACTCATTTTGGCTTTTGTTAGGTCCTGCAGATAATAAAATAACCACAACAATAATAGTAACATTACAAGTTATAAAGTACTTAGTAGTTGCCAAGAACTGTTTTAGGTGCTTTACAAACATCTACTCCTATAATGCTCAAGAGTCCTGGGTAGGATTTTCCTCATTCTACAGATGAGGAAAGTGAGTACACAGAAGTTTGGTTACTTGTCAAAGTCACATAGCTATTAACCAGATTATGTGACTTCGTGTTTTTTTGAGAAATTGTTTGCTGAATTAAAATGTTACATGAACTCAGGGTTAGTGTTAAATTCTATTCTTTGATTTCCTTGCTGTATGTGTATGTTTAGCAAGGCACTTAGCCTCCCAAAGCTTCAACTTCTTATCTGTAAAATGGAGTTAATGATAACTTATGATTGTTCTAAGCTAATGTAAAGCATTTAGTGTACTGACCACATAATGACTCAATAAATAGTCATTGCTGTTTTTAATACAATATGTATGCTTTTATATAGAACGGCTACGATCAGTGAAAAAGGCAAGATTCAAATTCTTTTGAAACCTTTCAGTCAGTGGAAGAGTAAAATACAAACTTTATTATTTCTTTAATTTTTTAATTTTTATATTCTCAAATTAGGTAACATACAATGTAGTCTAGGTTTCAGGACTAGGACCCAGCAATTCATCTCTTACATATGACATCCAATGCTCATCCCGAAGAGGGCCCTCCTTAATGCTCATCACCCAGTTAACCCACTCCCTCACCCTCCCACCCCTATCAGCCCTCAGTTTGGTCTCTGTATTTAAAAGTCTCTTATGGTTTGCTTCCCTCTCTGTTTTTATCTTATTTTTCCTTCTCTTTCCCTATGTTCATCTGTTAAATTTCTCAAATTCCACGAATGAAATCCTATGATATCTGCCTTTCTCAACTGACTTACTTCGCTTAGCATGATACTCTCCAGTTCCATCCATGTTGTTGCAAATGGCAAGATTTCATTCTTTCTCATTGCCAAGTAGTATTCCATTGTATGTATATATACCACATCTTCTTTATCCATTCATTAGTTGATGGACATTTGGGCTCTGCATATTTTGGCTATTGTTGATAGTGCTGCTATAAACATTGGGGTGCATGTGGCCCTTTGAATCAGCATAAAATACAAATTTTAAAGTCAACTTTGTTTATATATTTTTCAGATCAATGTTGAACTATGTGGATTGTTTGGCACAAAGCAAATTGTAATTTCTCACGCCTCCCAAGCTGTTTATCGAACTGAAAGTACATCTAGCACAATCAAAGCATTTCTTTGTAAACACTGTGCTGACCACCCAAACAACTGGGATGATCACCTATCAGCCATTTCATTTGCCTTCAATGTAACTCACTTGGTGTGTGTCTTTTTATACTTTTTATAATTCCTCACTTTTGAGTGATGACTGTTTCTTGCTATGTAATTTATTACAAATTGTTGTTTATTTTCGTTAAAATAGGAACCTACTAAAAATACACCATATTTTCAAATGTTTACTCGAAATCCTTATATGCCTGAGACTTCAGATATTCTTCATGAAGTGGATGGTGATGATACAAGTATGTTTGCCAAAATTCTAGGTGCAGTTAAAGAAGCTGATAAATTATCAAAAATGGAGAATAAGACAGCATCAGGACGACAGGTGATTCTATTTAATAGAAAACTCTATAATCTAAAAATCCATAAGGCAATTTAAAAAATTTTGGCATACACGTACATACACACGGAGGTACGCACACATCCATAAGCATATATATAATATACTAAGCCAAATTTTTTTCTGTTAAATTCTGTTTGTCTTGATAAAACAGTATGCTTATTAGCTATAAAATCTTGAGAGACCGGGGCGCCTGGGTGTCTCAGTCGGTTGAGTGTCCAGCTTTGGCTCAGGTCATGATCTCACCATTTGTGAGTTTGAGCCCCGCGTCGGGCTCTGTACTGACAGCCCAGAGCCTGGAGCTTGCTTCAGATTCTGTGTCCCCCTCTCTCTCCGCCCCACCCCTGCTTGTGCTCTGTCTCTCTCTCTGTCTTTCAAAAACGAATAAATGTAAAAAAAAATTTTTTTAAAAATCATGAGAGACAATAATGGGAGAACCTTGTATTTTGGTATCAAGTAGAGCTGAACTCAGATTTCTGGTCTTGTTGCTTTCCAGTTGTTTGATTTGGGCCAATGGCTTAACCAGTCTCAGTTTAACTTCTTTGTGAAGTTAGGGTATTAATGATACTGGTTTTGAAATATTTTAAGATTCAAATGGGATTCATACCCACTTTGTAGTAGTATCTCAGTAAAATAACCATTTTGTTATTATCTGCATTTACCTTCAAGATACTATAGCTCTTTCATTCCTTTGTTCTCTTTTTTATTTTGCTATTGTAGGTGGAGAACAACAATTTTGAGGAACTGAATAAAAGCAAAGTCATTGTTAAAAAGAAACCAAAGCAGTTAAATCCATTTCATCTAAAAGTAGGTCATGAAGTTTTACGACAAAGGAAGAATTGGTGGAAGGATGGTCGTTTCCAGTCTGAATGGGTTGGTCCTTGTGTCATAGACTATATTACCGAAAGTGGATGTGCTGTTCTGAGAGACAACACTGGGACTAGACTTAAAAGACCTATCAAAATGTCCCACCTTAAGCCCTATGTAAGAGAGTCCAGTGAACAAGGTAAACATCTGTCATTTATCTGAATTTTTACTCTTTGAATGAGGAGAGAACTTAAAAATAATATAAGAATCCCCCGACCCTGGCCTAAACTCCTTCTCTTAGTTAGGTTTTCTTTCCCCTTCCCATTTTTATAAAATGTGGTATAGTTTTAGATACCAGGTATTCTGTTTTATTAGAATGTCTCTTCTGAAACTGTCAGGCTTGGAAGAAATTTTATTTTGATTTCTAGTTTACTTTTCACACATTTGCCCCACAGTTCACATAGGAGATGCTGTACCTATTTCACAGAAGGAAGAATTAATACCTTTTCTATTTTTACTTTCACAATATTTTACTTGTCACTTTGTGCCTTGTTTAGCATCAGAAAATATCAACTAAGATAAATAATGCCAGAACCAACCGTACTAACCATAATTCTGTGAGATAAATACACTAGGGAACTTTAAAAAAAAAAGTGATTAATTTGTAATGTTGCACCATAGTCAGGTCATGATGGATGCAAGGAGGGTGCAGAGTAGGGTGTAGTCAGAATGCTTTAAGGTACTGTCAGAAGAGGTGATAGCCTTTTGACAGCAAGGTTATACTTGCCCCCAAATGTGGTTTTGAACAGTCAGGATGATATCCTGATTTCTTTAACTCTTCCGTTCAGAGATTAAGAGATAAGTGACATTTTGCCATGGCTTTCAGATTAAATCCCACTTTCTCCAGCCTATTTTAACTGCTCCCTACAGATTCTCTTGGGTGGATAACTGACAGGGAGTGAATTGGTACCTCATCCAGTTAATTTTGCTTTTCCTATAAAGCAGTATTCTTTGAATATGAATAACAAAGGAAGATAATACAGTACCAGGCTTAAGTGAATATTATAAGAGCAATAATAGACTATTTATGTTTACCCTAGTTTTTTAGGATAAAAAAGGCCTTGGAGGTTGCTCAAGAATAGTTTAGCTTTGCTTCCGATCTGGGTTACAACTCTCATGTTTAAAATTCTTAGCACCTTTCCTTCTGCTTATGACAGCCTAATTGCTCTATTAGTAAACTTACCTTGGACTGTTCTAATTCTGAAATCTCACAGTACTCATTCTCTTTCTTGGAAGGTCGGCGCTTTCATTCCTTGTACCTCTTCTCAGTACTGAGTTCCCTTCATGATTTGTCTTATGCAAATTAAGTAGGAAAAAAACTGATTATACAGGTACATGTTGTCCTTTTTTCTCTAGCATGATTTTCTCCCTAGTCTCAGCATTCAGGACTTGCTCCCTTCTAATGTGTAAACCTTCCTTAATTAATACAAAATTTACATTGAAAATGTTGCTATATCAGGATCTGTTTCAACATTTTACAGTTTGCTGTTACCAAAGACTTTCTCAGAAAGGAGGCCAAACATTTTGCTACTCCTGCATATTTCAGAATCCAATTGAGGAGAACGGTTTCTAAACAGAGGCAGTCTAATTTTTGCCTCATGCTCGAATTCTCTGCTGATATTTCTTCCAGTAATATAAAAGAAATTACAATTTTAGTACTAGTGTACATATAAGAAACCTGAGATAAATGGGTAAAATTGTTTTTTCTTGTTAATCAAAGGACGTGTGGTCTGGCCATCCTGGAATCTGGTTCTTTTTTTTTTTTTTTTTTTTTTTTTTTTTTTTTTTTTTTTTTTTTTTTATTTATTTTTGGGACAGAGAGAGACAGAGCATGAACGGGGGAGGGGCAGAGAGAGAGGGAGACACAGAATCGGAAACAGGCTCCAGGCTCCGAGCCATCAGCCCAGAGCCTGACGCGGGGCTCGAACTCACGGACCGCGAGATCGTGACCTGGCTGAAGTCGGACGCTTAACCGACTACGCCACCCAGGCGCCCCTGGAATCTGGTTCTTGATTACTCTTTGTTTCTTATTTTGTGTTTCTTTTTCTTTTCTTTTCTTTTCATTTTTTTCTTAGATTCAAAATAAATGTGATTTCTGCCATCTTTTTCTTCAGTATCACACATTTTCTTGAAAATCTTTAATTCAAAAGCTGATTTTAAAGAGTCCTTGAGCTGAATGTGAAGCAAACTAAATGTCTTTGAATGACTTAAATCCTTTTCTTTCATTTGACATAAATTTGAAAGAGGTATAGCCTCTGCACTTATCATTGCTGTGCACTGTCTGTCTGCACTTATCATTGCTACTCTTACCAGCCATGAGATCTCGTAGCTGTTTTAAAGACTCACTGTCCAAAGCAGATAAGCTTCTGTTGCCAACTTCTTATCCATTCTTATCTAGAACATGAGGGAACACATTCAGTACTAGGTCTACAATATTTCTCATTGCTATTTTTAGCAACCCTATGTCATTTTGTTTAGTAGTTCAATGTCAGGTACCTTTTCAAGACTAATTATTTTAACAAGAAGTTTTATGACATTCCATACTATCTTTTTGTGATCATAATGTTCCCTTTGAAAGGAAAAATGTTACTGACTCCTTATCGTATCCAACATACATTTTGAGTAGTTTTATTTTGTTTTGGGTGGAAGTTGTGATAGATATCTGTCTGCTGATTGCCCTTCACAATTTATGAAATGGTCTTCATTATTTTGTAAGTTTCCTTTTCCTGCCATAACAAATTACCATAAATTCAGTGGTTTAAAATGCACATCTTACAATTCAGTATCTTAGAATGCCAAGATAATTTTTCTTGGGCTAAAGCCAAATGTTGGCAGGGCTGTGTTCCTTTCTGGAAACTCTAGAAGAGAACCTATTTCTTTGCCTTTCCCACCTTTGAGGGGCTGCCCACCTTGTGTGGGTTGTGGTCTCCTGCCTCTCCAGAGCCAGCAATGGCTGGTAGAGTCCTTCTCAGGTCACAGGCACTGCAACCTTCTCTCTTCCTCCCCCTTCCACATTTAAGGACCATGTTCTTGAGGCCACCTGGATAGTACAGGATAATCTCCCTATTTTAGGGTCAGCTGGTTAACAACCTTAATTCTGTCACTTCTCTAATTTTCCTTTGTCATGTAAGGTAATATAAGTACAGGTTCAGGGAGTTTTTGGTACATGGACATCTTTAGGGGCCCATTATTCTCCCAACCACAATTATGGTCTACAGTCAGGAAACAAAACTAACCTTAGTTCTTTATTGTCAAGCCCATGATTTTTATTGTTAATGTAATTCATCCACAGAACCTCCCTTTGTTTGGGCTCCTAGTTGTATAATCTCTAAATCAAGAGTCCTTCAGTTCTCTGTTGTTAGTATTGCTTATCTATTATAGTGACAATTATGTAGTATCAAATTATAATTATTGTTATTTTATCATAAGGAAGGATATACTAGTGTGGCAATACATTCTAATACTTTTAGGATTATCAGGCCATATATAGAATTAGTCTGGTCACCTCTTTTCAGAATAAGAAAATTATTTTAAAACCATGTATTTTTCTGTTTGAAGAAACAAATTAAACCGAATTATGCGGACTTTTTTGAGACTTTAATTTTAACTTATTTTTCTTCTTAGGGAAATTTAAAAATTTGTTTCTTTTATTTTTTTACCGCTTAAAACTATATAAGGTGGGGTGCCTGGGTGGCTCAGTTGGTTAAGCGTCCCACTTGATTTCAGCTGAGGTCATGATCTCATGGTTTCTGAGTTCAAGCCCCATGTCAGGCTCCATGCTGATTCTCATTCTCATTCTCTCTCATTCTCTCTCTCCCTCCCTCCCTCCCTCCCCCACCCCTCCCTGCCCACCCCCTCCCCTCCCCCACCCTACCCTGCTTTCTTGCTGTCTCTTAAAATAAAAATAAACTTAAAAAAAAAAAAAAAAAACTGAGTAAGGAAAAGTATGTCAAACTGCTGGTAACACCTTACCTCTTTTTGTGAGAAACTAAAGACCTAATTATTCAGTCTGGTCAAAACTGAAATAATGCTTTTCAGCAAACAGATGTCATAATGATAACTAAATTAACAGAATGAGAAAAGAAAAATTAAGTAAAGTTTATCATGTAATGTGACTGAATTGAAAATGTTTTAATATTGTATGTTTACCTCTCTATCTTGGGGGTAAAAACTTAATTTCTTCTTTTTTAATATCCCTAACTCAGGATTATTCTACATCAGTACCATCCAGTAGATATATATAAAATGCAAAAATTATTTAATAGTGTAATTTTAAATTTTCTAGTAGTCACATTAAAGTAGAAAGAAACAGGTGAAAATAATTTTAATAATATATTTGATATAACCCAGTGTATCTAATTATTATTATTTAATCATGTGAGTAGGGCCTGATCGAAAGTCTCTTTCAGGTAATTTTTGGTAATTTGTTTTGAAGTTAAAGAGCATTTCTGTTAGCTCCAGTAGGTTTCGACCATAGTAGGAGTTGAAACATATTTGACCTTTCTGAATGAATGAGAATTTTGTTTTTTTTCTTACACAAACAAGGCTTGAAATCTCCAGAGTAATTTTCCATTGCATATAAAGTGATTTGTATAGAATTTGCCAGGTATAGTTCTTGTTGTTTACAGTGTTATTGCAATAGGTACTTTAAAATGTATCACTTATTTAAAAGAAAAAGTATGTATATTATATAAAGACATATATAGAAACTCTCCTCTCATAAACAAGTGAAGTTGGTAAAATCCATTTATTTCGAAGTTCAGTGTAACAAGGGGGTGTTTAAGCTGAAGGTCTGTGAGTACATTTCCAAGATACCAAAGTGGTAACTTCTAAGAACTTTATATCTGTGCATGTTTTTCCTGTTGATACATGTTTACTGGACATATTTTTTAAAAGAGACCTGATTTATCTGCATTGAAAACAGTGTTTGAGACCAAAAACGTCCTTCATCAAAGATCTTGGCAAGGATCTTTGGAAATACCTTAAATGCTGTGGTATCTGCTTTCACTGATATTTTTGCAGCTTTGTGCAGGAATTCCCATGGCTTATTTGAAAAATTTCATCAGCAATGCTTTTATCATACCTAACCTTTTAAAGTTCTCTTATATACTAGTATCTAGCCTTCTCCAATATTAAGAGCCTTAAGAGTGAACTTTGATTTTGAATCTTAGCAACATATGCTAAAAGTGTTTCAAATGCATTGATCACAATTTTGTTCTTTCTTACTGCTCTTGGGCAGTAGCACTTCTCATGGTTTGTATGATTTGGTTTTTATCTTTCAGAGTACCTCTTGTCCAACAGTTCATCATGCTAACATACAAAACTCATTCTTAACCACCTTCAATTATCCATACTTTGATTTTCATCATAAATATGTGTATCTTCTTACCATCCTTCTCAATTTTAGTTCCTACTATTCATAAATAAGAATTGGTGGGGTAAAACTTGGAAAAACCTCTCAGAACTAAAATACCAAGTATACTTTGCTTAATGAAGAATAAAATGGGCAAAACTAAATGCCCACACAAGCCAAGTCCATTTATACCATCTGTGGGTAGAGACCATGGCTTTGATCTTTGGAAGTTTTTAAATCAAAAGTGCTTAAATGTTGTAAACTTAATGGGATTGGATTAGGCTCAGTAAGCTTTCCACAAGTTAGCATGAGAATGGGTCGAAGAGGATCATATTCCAGGGTTTATTAGGAAATTTATATGCTCTGAGAAGTTTTTGTTAATCTCTTATCTAAATGGGCAATTAATCTTCCTTTTGATATTTCTTGAACTTAAAATTTGAGGATTCTTTAAGCCATTAAAATCGTAGAATTATGAATGTTTTGGGAGAAAAATCCAGAAAGAGAAAGCAGGGTTCCGGGAAGTTAATCATCTATGGTGGAAGAGTTCTTTGTTGTAACGAATTAAAAAATGCCAGGTTGGGAGGAATCCTTTTATATACATTAATCTTTTTTTTTTCTTTTGCAAAGATGCTACTGCTTTTCCATCAGTTTAACATTCATATTAAGCATTTTTTTTTCTTGATAGTGATGATAACTTTGCTCAAAATAGAATAAAATGCTGGCAAGGAAAGTTCCTTGTCAGTATTTCAGTATGAATTTAGCTATACCTTAAAACTTCATGAACATTTTGGTATTAAATTAGACTTAGGTAAGCTAAGTATTTTAAGCCCACTTACACATAAGCTTGCCTACTTACCTGTATCATATAAGCCTGACTTTAGTAACTCTCACAGAAGCCTCATTCTAGTAACTTCATATTATTATTCGTTTATAATTTCATATTATAAACAATTTGATATTATTGCTCTACTACATATTCTATGAAGATTAGGTTATCTGAAGTTACAAATGTGAGGATTTAATTTGTTAAATATCATTCAAGATCCCATTAATTCACTCAGAGGTGCTTTTAAGGATAACACCAACATCAGAAATAGAGTTCTATAACTTTGCTTTTAATCTTTACCATCATCTTCAGCCCCTTCTATCCCTTCACCCATACCTGCCAAAGACAGGTCAAGGGAACAGGACAACTTGACTCTTTTAAAATTTTTGGTCTTTCCTGAACTCTATGCATATGAACTGTATTTGTCATTTTTTTAATGTTTATTTATTTATTTTGAGAGAGCATGCATGTGTGAGTAGGAGAGGGACAGAGTGAGAAGGAGAGAGAGAATCCCTAGCAGGCTCTGTGCTGTTAGCGTGGAGCCTGATGTGGGGCTCGATCTCATGAACCATGAGATCATGACCTGAGTTGAAATCAAGAGTCTGGTGCTTAACCGACTAAGCCACCCAGGCGCCCCTGTATATATCATTTTATTCATCCTTTGACATGTATATTTATTTAGTAGATAGGAGAACCCACCAGAAGTTAATCTTATTGTTAATTTTTATTACTTGGGGTTTCATCCTTATTTAACATTGTTTAATTTTAAAATGATGTTTAATTATAATACTAAAAGGTGACCTTATGATGTTTCTTCTTTCAGACAGTCTTTATCTCTTGCAAGGTTCGGTAGTGGCAGATCATGACTACATCGGATTGCCTGAAATTCCAGTTGGAGCATACCAAGCAAATATTCTGGTAGAAGATGCAACTATTGGCGTAGTCGATAATGAATTACTGACATCAAGCAAAGATGGTGAACTATTAGAATATAGAAGTGCCAAAATCTCTCCATTGCTGGAAGATCATAGTACTCTTGAAAAGCAGACTTTCAGTCTGTTGGACTCTTCAAACCAAGTCCTTGAGTACTTAAGTTAGTAAATACTAAAATCTATTTAAAGTGTTTGTTTAGAATGTATAACTCCTTGAATCTTGATATCTTTTCCATTCAAAAAAGTTGTATAGAAGTGTCTTGACACACTCTCGATGACTAAATCCTGAAGTTTTATTTTATAACTATTAATTTATATAAACTTATGTTTGAATGTCAATACATATATATAAAGGCAAAGAAAACATATAATATATAGAATTCCCTTTTTCTTCTGAAAAGAGAATAGGCAAAGCATGATTACTTCTTAGGAAGGAAACTGAATTCCAGCTCAGAACTCTCAGATCTTTCTCTGCTATTGGTGCCATGTTTTCAGTTTAATTTTTTTTTGGAATATTTTCCCCCTTTGAAAAGTAAGTTTGAACTACCTAGAATGGGATTAATAAATATTTATTCAACCATAACGATGAATTAAGTGAAACTTCTTTCTGTGTCATAGGAACTTTTAAAAACTATTGTAGGGAAAAAATTTTAGAGTTGTTTAATAAGCTCTTAAAGGGTATTGATAATTTCACCTTGTAGGCTCAGAATTTGTATCTGAATCGATGTATTGGTTTGAAAACAGTTGTGCATTTCCATAGTATATATTAAGCCAAAAACACCTTTAATAACATTTTTCTTCGATCTTAGAGAAGTAAATAATGCTAACTAGTATAAAAGATTTTAAACTATAAGCTCTGATATTCTGATATTTATAACTTTATTCAACAAATATTTGCTGTAAAACACTTTGAAGAATTTTGTGGGAAGATTAAAGAATGAGTTAGATGTGTGTCTCATCTTCATAAGGGATTTACAGTGTGGTAAAGATTATAGACCATATAAGTCATGTATAACACAAGTTACAAATTACATGCTGAAGTCCATTAGAGAAGTACAGGTAATATACAGAGAGTGTCATAAAGGAGAGATTTTAACTTCTAGATAGAAAATTTAGGATTATGCTTACAAAAGAAGGATCATTTGAACATGACTTTGAAGAATGCACAGGATGTGATGAGACGGTACAAAAGAGAGGAAGAAAAATGAACAGAGTCAGAAAAATATTATAGTGATTCACAGAAAGGCAGGGCTTTTGGTTGTCTATAGTACCTCAGATACTTACATTCAGGTGTAATGTATGGGAAAATAAAGCTGAAAAGGGAAGTATGAATGAAACTTTGTGGAGGGTGTTGAATACGGTTATGGTTTGAATTGTGAAGTACTAAACTCTGGTACCTCAGAATGTGACCTTATTTGGAAATAGGGTTATTGCAGATGTAAACATCAGTGTAGATGGAGTCATATTGGAGTAGAATGGGGTCCTAATACAATATGACTGATGTCTTTATAAAAGGGAGTAATTTGAACACAGACTCAAGAGGAATGAAGAGGAAGGCAGGGACTGGGCATATATCTTCTACAAGCCAAAGAATGCCAGATTACCAGCAAACCTCCAGGAACTAAGGAGGAGGCATGGAACAGATTCTTCCTCACAGGCCTCAAAAAAGAATCATCCCTGTTAACACCTTCATTGTTGATTTGTAGCCTCCAGAACTGTGAGGCAATAAATAACCTTTTTTATACACAACCCAGTTTATGGCACTTTTTTATCGCAGCCCTACCAAAGTAATACAAATACCTAGCTAAGTTATTTTTTATTTTCTGAGGGCTATTGAAGGTTTTGTTTTTGCTTTTTATTTTTTTCTTTTTTTTTTTTTTTTTTAAATTTTTCTTTTCAACGTTTTTTATTTATTTTTGGGACAGAGAGAGACAGCATGAACGGGGGAGGGGCAGAGAGAGAGGGAGACACAGAATCTGAAGCAGGCTCCAGGCTCCGAGCCGTCAGCCCAGAGCCTGACGCGGGGCTCGAACTCACGGACCGCGAGATCGTGACCTGGCTGAAGTCGGACGCTTAACCGACTGCGCCACCCAGGCACCCCGTTTTTTTTTTTTTTTTTCTTTCTTAATATAAGTTCTACACCTAGCATGGGACTGGAACCCATGGCCCCTAGATGAAGAGTTGCATGCTCCACTGACTGAGCCAGTCAGGCACCCCCATTGAAGGTTTTTGTATAGGGAGGTGTCATGATCAGAAATACATTTTAGAGAGACTCCTGCCTGGGTGGCTCAGTTGGTTAAGCATCCAACTTCAGCTCAGGTCATGACCTCTCAGTTTGTGAGTTTGAGCCCCGCGTCGGGCTCTGTGCTGACAGCTCAAAGCCTGGAGCCTGCTTCAGATTCTGTGTCTCCCTCTCTCTCTCTGCCCCTCGCCTGCTCACACTCTGTTTCTCTCTCTTTTCAAAAATCAACATTAAAATTAATGATAAAAAATACATTTTAGGAAGTTTAATCTGATAGCTAATAAAGGTTAGAGGAAGAGAGAAGAAAAGAATGGGGATTATTTGATACAGTTTGGCAGTGATGAGTAATGGGAACCTAAACTGTTAATGAATAGAGCATATTTTAAGATCAACAGAATATCCCACACATTATGTATGAACCTTACTGAACGGTGATATGATACGGGAAATAGAGACCTGAGATACTGTAATTACTCATTTAAGAAGAAAGATTAGGGGCACTTGGGTGGCTCAAGTTGGTTAAGAGTCAGACTTCAGCTCAGGTCATGATCTTGCTGTTCATGGGTTCGAGACCCATCTTGGGCTCTGTCCTGACAGGTCAGAATCGGGAGTCTGCCTGAGATTCTGTCTCCTTCTCTCCACCTCTCCCCCACTCATACTATGCTGTCTTTCTCTGTCTTAAACATAAACATTAAAAATTTTTTTAAAAAGGAAAGATTAAATTATGTTTAATATGGGCTAAAGGATATGTGATTGAAGGAAGAAAAAAAAAGAATCTGGGGCCCTATACCATAGACCAATTAAATTCCGGGTAGGAGTCCAGAAAGAAATCTTAAAGTATAGTCCAAAATAGTGATAGCTATCATGCTCCTCCCATCAGCAGAACAGGGTTTGTGATGATGTCATATTGGGCCCTTGATGGTTAATATAATGGTCAAGTGTCCCTTGCTCAAATGAAATGACTTTCCTCCAATGATCATCTCATTCAAAATCAGCCTCTTTTTCATTGTAACAAGGTAATTAGTAATGAGTCATTTATTTTTTTAATTTATTTATTTTGAGAGAGAGTGTGAGTGCAAGAATGGAGGATGGACAGAGAGAGAGAGAGAGAGAGAGAGAGAGAGAATCCCAAGTAGGCTCCATGCTGTCCGCGTAGAGCCCTATGTGGTGCTCGGTCCCACAAACTGTGAGATCATGACCTGAGCTGAGATCAAGTCACACGCTCACTGACTGCCACCCAGGCACCCCAAAAGTCATAATTACAATTTCTAGACACTCTAAAAAAAATTCTGCCTTCCCTAACTAATTTATGATCAAACTGATCTTTATCCTGTGTGCATTGATCATGGTGGGCTACACTATGCTGTGTGTACGAACGACCCCAAAAATCTTAGTGACAACACAATGAAAGTGTTTCTTAGCTACATTCTTGGTTCATTAAGGCCTTGGCTCCATTTTTATCCTCACTCCCAAGAGACAAGCTGGTGTAGCCTCACCTGTGGAATACCGCCACCACGGCAAGGGGAGAACATACCCAGCACCATGAAGAGCCTTGCTGTCACGTCATGCACAACCTTCCATCTCCAATTACGGTGGTCAAACCTAGTCATACACTGCTAACAGGTACAAGTTTCTTTTTGTGGCAATGGTACAAAAGTCCTAAAGTTAGTGGTGTTAGTTGCCTAACTGAAAATATTAAAATCCACTGAATTATACACTTTACAAGGGTGATTTTATGGTGTGAGAGCTACATCTCAGTAAGATTATTATAAAAAGAGTCTAAACCAAAACTTAAAAAAAAAAAAAAAAAAAAAGCTAGCCACATGGCCACACCTGTAATACCTAAGGATAGTTTAGTACAGTCCTATATTCCTGGAAGGAGGAAAACTGAAATAGTGGTGGCTAGCTATAATAGCTGCCTTGTTTACCTTTGTTTATAAATTCTATTATAGGCCATTTTGATGACAGTTATTTTTACTTCCTGATAAATAGCCAATACAAGCTAATCATATAAGCTGCTGATTTTATTGCTGAAATCTCAGGATTCTAATGTAGTCTAATTTCAAGTACAGATTATAAGTAAGCAAATATACACAAAAAATAACAAATTTTGTATGTGCACAGTCTCATCTCTAATGTTTGCAGGACTCTCCATGAAAATGGAGGTCCACAAACCATATGCCTAAATAATGAGAAGTTATAAATCACACTAACAAACTGTTCCTACCTTGGCAAACATGCCTTCTTAAGGTTCCCAGAATTCTCGGACTCCTCGAGCCCGGCACTGATGAGCAGCAAAGCAGGGCGAGCTGGACTCAGCTCTCTTTGTCCCAACGCCGTCCTGTCCCAAGGACAACCCACCCCCAGCTCCTGCAGGTGTGCTGCTTCAGCGGTCCAGACATTTGGAATGTGCTTCCCAGCTTCATCCACTGTCCTGGGATGGACCAGGAAGGCCTTGGAAGAGGTTCTCCAGGTGAGGAGGGACACGTCCCCAGTTGCTGTGATCTTACCGTGTGGGGAGGGACATATGATAGAATGGGACAGAGCCTAGCTCTCAAGCAAAGGGTCCAGGGTTGGAGTCCCTCTTGCCTGGATTTAAGGGAGGTTTTCTATAAGTATATAGTAAAGTTTTGACAGATGTCCAGAAATGTCTTTATGAGGTTTTGTATGCCACCTTGTGGTATACACTTAAAAACATGTTATAGGAGGAAATGGAGATGCTGGACTATAATAAAACAAAAATATATTTTAAATGAGAATAATATCTTTGAAAAGTTATTTTTAAATTTTGCTTAATGGTTATTTTTGAGAGAGAGACAGAAACAGAGTGCAAGCTGGGGAGGGGCAGCGAAAGAGGGAGACAGAGAATCCAAAGCAGGCTTCAGTTTCTGAGCTGTCAGCACAGAGCCCGACACAGGCTTGAACTCACGAATTGTGAGATCATGAAGTCGGACACTTAACTGACTGAGCCACCCAGACGCCCTGTGAAAAGTTATTTTTAAATATCATGATTAACCTGTGAAGTGTAGAATTTTCTTATATGACCGTCTTAAAAAAAGCAACTCACTAAGATTTATAAAAGAAAACTTACCACATGGTTAGTTATCGGATTCATTCATACAATAAAAAAAGGTATGTATTTAAAAAAAGTGGGGGAAGGCGTACCTGTGTGGCCCAGTCGGTTAAGCATCTGACTCTTGATCTCAGCTCAGGTCTTGATTTCAGGGTTGTGACTGCATAGAAAGTTTTAACTGTTTTGTTCAGAGCTCTACAAAGGACTGTGCCACTTCCATTGGGAGTTTCTAACTCTAATAATTAAAAGCAAAAATAAGCATTTAAAAAGCAAACTTATTTCAAACTTCTGTTTTCTACAAGTGCATCTGTTACTAAATGGGAAATGCTAGCTTCGTGCAGTGTTAACAATTAATGTTAAGCAGGCAAAGATCAATTCAGTGTCATCAAATTAAAAAGTATCTAAATTGGTAGCTTGCTCTGAGCGTGAGGCCCAGGCAAATGTTTCTTTTGCTTCTTCTAATCCCTCAATGTTCTCCTCACCCCCTTTCTTACTTCCTCATGCCCATTAATGCTACATCCCTTGTGTACCCACTCACACCTTGTTTAGAAGTTAAGTAGCCCTGGGCCTGGGGGACTTCCCTTATCTGACCACCCAATTATCCAACCTTTGAAGGTCCTTGTGAGGAGCACACAGAAGGAATTCCTTAGTCTGCTGAGTAGCTGGAGGAGACCAGAAAGCCAATGACAACTTCATTCCTCTCCCCTACCTCGCAATGAAACCTCTGTTAGTTCTGAAAGTTCTCAAGAATTGAAGTGGAGAATGGAGGAGAAACTAAAGGAAAGGTAGTCTGACTGTAATCCTTGCCTTGTACTATTTTCATATAGTGGTAGAGGGAAAAATACTAAATGGAATGGTTCTCTTCCTCCAATATTACATGTTGCTATTGCATCATAGTACAAAATCTATAGTCTCTGGGCTTCTGAGCAGTATTTTATACTGGGTTTTGCTCTTTTTATTTAGAATTTCATCCTTACAAATATATATATATATATATATATATATATATATATATATATATATATATGAAACACACACATATATACACATATTACATATATATTCATTTTTCAATTTTATGTGGTACATAAACAATGATAAAATGATCATAGTGGTGGTTTATGTGACTTGGTCATAGCTAGAAGTAAATTACTGGCAAATCTGCCTATGCTTTCAGAATAAGACTTAGAGTCAGACCGCTGTTAAGCCATACTGATCACAAATTATGTTGAATAATCACTAATTTTACCTGAGGAAGTTAATATGTTATGGGTTGAAGAGGTAATAGCTTCTTTTTTATGTAATGTAGAAAAAACATATAAAATCCGGAAAAAAGGGGCGCCTGGGTGGCTCAGTCGGTTAAGTGGCCGACTTCGGCTCAGGTCACTATCTCACAGTCCGTGAGTTCGAGCCCCGCATCGGGCTCTGTGCTGACCGCTCAGAGCCTGGAGCCTGTTTCAGATTCTGTGTCTCCCTCTCTCTCTGACCCTCCCCTGTTCATGCTCTGTCTCTCTCTGTCTCAAAAATAAATAAACGTTAAAAAAAAATTTAAAAAAAATAAATAAAATCCAGAAAAAATACAAATATATTAAAAACCCAAAAAATTCAACACCCAAAAAGACAACAACCCAATTAAAAAATGTGCAAAGTACTTGATTATGCAGTTCCCAAAGAAGATATACAAATGGCCAAAAAGCACAGGAAAAGATGCTCACTTAACATCTTTAGTCATTTGGAAAAAGCAAGTCTAAACCACAATGAGATATCACTTCACATCTCCAAGAATGGCTGTAATAATTTTTTAATTGAAAGTTACAAATGTTGATGGGAATATAGACCAATTGGAACCCTTGTACATTGCTAATAGGAACGTAAAATAGTGCAGCCCCTGAGAGAAACAGTCTGGTTGTTTTTCAAAAAGCTAGATAGAATTACCATATGACCCAGTAATTTAATTCCTAGGTATATACCCAAAGTATTTGAAAGCTGGGACTGGAAGAGATACTTCTACACCAGTGTTTATTGCAGTATTATTCACAATAGCCAAAAGGCAGAAACAACCCAAGTGTCCATCAACAGATGAATGGATAAACAAAATGTGGTATGTACATAGAATGGAATATTATTTAGCCATCAAAAGGAATGAAGTTCTGAATAATGCTACAACATCATTGACCCTTGAAGACATTATGCTAAGTGAAATAAGTCAGACAAAAAAGGAGAAGTATGATTTCAGTTAATGAAATAGAAGAACGGGCAAATTTATAGAGACAGAAAGTAGATACTAGTAGATACCAGGATATACAGGAGGGGGAAAGGAGAGCTAATGGTTATTGATTTTAGCATTTCTGTTTGAAGTAATGACAACATGTTGGAAATAGATAGTCGTTGCGCAGCATCGTGAATGTAAGTATACCACTGAATGGTGTACTTTAAATGATTAACATGGCAACTTCTATATTGTATATATTTTACCATAAAGTTAACATGTAACATACCAAAAACTATTGAATTATTCACTTTAACTGGGTAAATCATATGGTATGTGAATTATGTCTCATGAAAGCTGCTTAAAAAACTTGTGGGATACAGCCCAAATTGTCCTTAGAGGAGAATTTATGACTTAAGTGCCTATCTTGGAAAAAAATAAGAGTTAAAAAGTAATGAGCTTAGCATTTAATTTAATGTGATGTAAAAATAACAAGTGAATAATCCTAAAGAAAATACAATAAATGAAATCATGAAGATAATAGATATTAATGGAATAGAAAATAAACATGTAATGACATGCACTGAGGGAAGAGTTAGCAATCCTACTAAAACAATAAATCTAGGGAATTTGTAAATAAATAATACTGTGAGGTAAAAAGGGTCAGAACCAGATATGAGGCATATATTATTTAAAAGATAGAGGGTGTCACAACTTTGTTTCAATAAATTTAAAGACTTAATAAAATGGATAAATTCTAAAAAAATTTAACTTGCAAAAGTGATTTTAAAATAATAAGCCAGATGATTTTTCCAAAAGTTTGTAACAAAACATAAAGAATACATATTATCTTATATAAATTATTCAATCTAGAAAAACAGAACACTCCTTAAATCTTGGCATGAGGGTAGAAGAATCATATCAAAATCTAAAAAGGACAGAATAAGAAAGGAAAATAACAGGTTATTCTCTCATAAATAGAAATACAAAGACCTCAAAGGAAAAAAAAAAAAAAAGCAAACTGAATGCAGTGACCTATATAACAATATGCAATATGACCAACTGAGTAGATCCCCAAAATTCAAGGTTGGTTTAATGTTAGAAAAGCAGTTTGTATAATTAACAGCTGCACTTCTAAAAGACATAGCAAGAAAGAGATGAAACACAAAAGATAGTTATAACTGAAAGAAATTTAAGGAACAGTTTACAGAAGGATTAATGGAACCCATAACAGATACTTGGACATCCTTTTGGTGACTAACAATAGCCAGAAACCTCTAGGATTGAAAGGGCAAAGGCAAAGAGAGGAAATGCTTAGCGAGAAATGGAATTATGGAAAAGGGTTTAACCATAAGTCTTTGTAGCCGTAGAGGAATGTATCCTCTGCCAGAACCATAACAAGTCAGAACTGTGACCAATGAGGGCTACCACCCTCCCATCTCCTGGTACTGCCTCTCATTTGTCAGCCCTCATGAAAAGCCAGTGGCAAGGGAGCTTGGGGATGCAATTAGTGAAAATAAGCCTCAGAGGGAATAGAGCAGTAAAGGGCAGAGAATGGATTTGGGGTGTTCGCTTTGAGAACAGCCAGCTAAGCCATATGATCAGAGGTAAAAAGGAAAGTTGTATAACCATCTAGTTGACAAAGTTCTGCAAAGGGCTAATTAGATAGTAAGTATTTTTAAATTTGCAGGCCACGGAACTACACATTTTGCCATTGTAGTATGAAAGCAGCCATATTGTACTTAAACAAGTGAGTGTGGCTCTTTTCCAATAAAACTGTATTTACAAAAAAAAAAAAATTGTTGGCTGAATTTGGCCTTTGAGGACAGTAGTTTGTAGACCCTGTATTTAGTAGATGGAGAAAAAATATTTGCTGAATGTTAACATCCATTTGAAATTTAAAACAACAACAATAACAAAAACCTCTTGGCAAACTCAGAAAAGCATTTCCTTATCCTGATTCAGTATATGGTGTTAAGAAAAAAAAAGCCTATAATAGGCTTTATACTTAATGAAGACAAATTTGCAAATATTCTGTATAAGATCATGAACCAGACAAATATCACTGGTTTTAATTATTGGGGGCTCTAGCCAGTATATTAAGGCAAGCAAAAAGAAAGAAAAGTCATAACAATCAGAAAGAAACTAATTTTATTTGCAATAGAAATAATTGTCCACATAAAGAACTAATATAAATCAATATGAAAAAAATAACCTAATATAAAAATGGGCGAAAGTCTCCTACTCATAGGAGAGAAAAGTAAAAATGAATAGCTCCTGCAAATATCTTTTGTTTGTCCCTATATACCAACTTTACATTCTTCACCCCATGCTTCGTTTAGGATCCTGGCCTCAGCAGCGTTCTCATCCTCTTTGACATCCATTTGGATTCAGCCAATGGGGATACCTGGCAGAAGATCAGGAGAGGAGAATGAAGTTGAGATATTTATTCTCCTTGATCCCTTCCTCACTCTAGCTGTTTCTTCCAACCAAAGTTTCCTGCTTCATAAGACTCTATTCCTCTAGGTTTCCAGTAACCTTTCCCTCCTCTTATCCTTTTGGATCTAGGAGTAGAAGCAGCTCTATTGCTGACAGTCTGGATTCACCTACACTCCATGAACATCTTTGTACTTAGTTCCTTTGATTATCCTAACATGTCATTTGTTCCCTCTTCAAATCCTGATACATTTGATCAGTATATTAAAAGATGCTCAATCTCATTGATAGCCAGAAAAAAAATGCAGATCAAAACCATTATTAAAGATGATTTAAAAACTGCCATATTGGGAATAATTAAAAATCTCAGCAGGGCTGTAGAACAGACAATACAGTTATATATAGTTGGTGAGTGTATAAATTGATACAACTATTTCTGAAAAACAATTTAGCATTCTGTAGCAAAGCTGAAGATGCACAAGTCTATAATGCAGCATTTTGCACCAGGTGCTGTGTTCATGAATGTTTATAGGAGGATTTTTTTTTTTTTTGCAATAGCAAACATTAGAAACACCATAGCTATCCATCAATAGAATGGATAAACAAATTGTGGCATATTCATACAATAGAATACTAAGTGGCAGTGAAAATGAATAAATTACAGCTACATAAAAAAAGCATGAATGAAGTCAGGAACACAATAGGGAGCAGAGAAATCAACCAACAGAAGGAGGTGACACATGAGCAAAGTTTTGAATAAAGTGAGAAAAGGAGCCATGTGTATACCTGGGGGAAGAGCATTCCAGAGAGAAGGAATACCAAGCGCAAAGATGCTTCAGTGTTTCTGTGTCTGTGGTTTTGAGGAATAGTAAGGGGCCCAGGAGACCTAGAACAGAGTAGTAGGGAGTATAACAGAAGATCATAGAGGCAAAGTGGTAGAATAAATTGTTTCAGGCCTCATATTGACTTTGTTTTTAGTCTGAGTAATATGGGAACTCACTGAAAGTATTTGAGAAAAGTGACATGATATCAATTCTTATTTTTTTAGATAATTACTCTGGAAGCTGGATTAAGAATGGACAGAGAAAGGGCAATGGAAGACTGGTTATGAGGCTGTTACAATAATTGAGGTGAGAGATGATGATGGCACTGGTAGTAATGGAGGTGGTGAGAAATGGCTAATATCTGTTGTATTTTGAAGGTAAACAGGATTTGCTGACACTGGAGGTGGATGTTTAGAAGAAGAGAGAAATCTATGATGACTCTAAACTTTTTAGGCTTGCATAACTGGAAAGATGGAGTTGCCACTAAGATGAGGAAGACTAGGAGGAAGAGACTTGGGAAAGAAAAGAGAAGTTCAGTTTCAACGTGTTGAGTTTGAGATGCTTATTATACATTGACGTAGAACTGTTGGGTAGATATTTGGGTAAGAGTCTGGAATCCAGGGGATAAAAATTCAGCATTCATTTATGCACAGTTCAGAACTCTCCAGAATAAAACTTCAATTAATATGTTTCCCTTTGGAGAGGCCAAGACATTCTCTTTGCTGCACTTATAGTTGACGTGCCACATTTCTTGTTAATCACTGCTGAGGCAGCGATCCAAAGCATCTGGTGACTGATTGTACATACTCTATGGCATTATTTATATTACCTGGCAGATCAAACAGATGCTCAAGCAAGTTTTCTAGCTTTATGAATGATGGCAGCAGAGCATTTGGCCCCCTTCCTCCTTTTGATGGATACAGCTGATGATAACACCACATTTAAGGGACTGCAAATAAAGCTTGCAAGTTCTCAAAAATCTCATCCTCATCTTTCAGTACATACTGAATGAGACAGAGCGTTGGTCTCAGCAATAACATATTACTTTGCAATCACATAGTACTTTGTCTTTGCTGAGGAATTTACAATCCAGTGTAATTTATACAGAATATCACTTTTCCTATTTTTACCTCAATTTTCAGTTGGAAAACTGGAGAGAGAACTTTTTTTTTTCCAGAAAAAGAATCAGAAATTCTTAGGAATATCTCCTATCCTACCTCACAAACTTGAGTTATTAGCCTTTAATTCTAAATCTTCCTTTGAATTCTTGTCATAACCTAAAAGTCTTAGCATAGTGTATAATTTTACTAAGATACCTAGATTGCCAAGGTCATTGGGATACAGGGCTTTACTGAAGCAATATGACATTTCAGTTAACTTGGAGGAGAAAGCTGTGTTTGGCTCCATTGGTAAAGAGTTTTATTCCAACTGTGATGAAGGACTGGTCATATGTGAGTAGGGAAGATGGAATGGGCAGTGAAGGTAGTGAAGGAGCAGAAAGCTGAATGCTTTCTGTTCTCCTCCCACACATACGCAGCTCTTTCCATAGCTAGCTTCACATCTCTCCCTACTGAAAGGCCCTCTGTCTTTTAGGTTTTGAATCTCATGGACAGAGGCTCCCTGAGTTGAGAAATCTAAAGTAGGCAATAGATCTACCTGATGGTGGGATGGTGACATACAGCAAGAGGACAACACCAGGCAGAGAAATTCTGCTGTGGGACACAGACTTCCACATGCAACAGAAACATTCCGGTATCTGTGGGTCTCTCCCTAAGCAAGGAAGGCCGTGTTGCAGGAATGTCCTTGGAGAAGTGTATAGCACTGGCCTAAGCAGGACATCTATAGGGTATTTTCACAAGTGTAAAGCTAGGGAATTACTTAGTGAGGCGCTTGGCAGGGGTAGGAATGATTCAGTATTTGAAGGAGCTATGACTCAATTTTGGAAGACATGGAGGCATTTCTCCATGGCCCACCTGTGATCAGGAGTTTTCAGGCTTTGAGGATGGATGTGGTTTACTGGGTTTGAATATGATTGCGTGTGTGTGTGTGTGTGTGTGTCTGTGTGTGTGTAAAATTAACATACCATAAAATTCACTCATTTAAAGTGAAAATTCAATCGTTTTTAGTATTCATAGAGTTATGATTTTACTCATTTAATGCAGAAACTTTAATTGTAAACAACTTGAAACCAGCCATTCTGAGGGGTAGCAGGAGAAAGCCACCTGAGAGAAATACCTGCCAGTTGCACTCTAGTATCTTCCCCCTTTTTGGCCTGTTCCTCCACAGAATCCATGCCCACCTCTTCTTCATCTTTCTCCAGAGCTGCCAGGTTCTTCAGGGCCTCAGAGAACTCCCCTTCATAGATGCCTTCTCCCATATTCACTTTGCTTACATGAGATCATACTTTTGGTTCAGGGAGGCCCAGACCTCAGCCATGGCAGTGGTGTTGCACAGTATGCACATAGTCTGCTGCACTTTGACCAGGTCTCCCCTGGGGATGACAATTGGGGGGCTGGCAGTTGACCCCACTTTAAATCTAGTTGGGCAACATCCAAGCTGGATGGTGCACTTCATCCTGATGCTGGTAATGGCTGTGTTGACATCTTTGGGACCATGTCCCAGTTACATGCTACAGACGACGTATTGCTTCAGCAAGGGTCATACTTGGCAATCTGATTGGCTGGCTTGCAGGCATTGGTGATGTTGGCCACAAGCAGCTACTCATCATAGGCCTTCTTAGCTGAGATGCCTGGGGATTGGTAGCCAGTGGAAAGTGGATATGGGACCAGGTTGTTTGGGAATTCTGTCAAATTCACATTCAGGGTAGTGTCAAGTTGCTGAGAGGTAGTGATGGTGGACACAATCTGCCCAATCACATGAATGAGATTGGTATATATGGGCTGTTTAGTATCTAGGTTGTGTCGACATATGTCATAGATGGCTTCCTCACTGACCGTGAAGGCACAGTGAGAATGATCCAGGGTCGGGTGGGTGATCAGGAAGGAATTGTGGTGCTCCACTGTGACTGTGGAAACCTGGGGGATTGGCAACTTTGAGTTTGGACTTCCTGCCATAGACTACCAAGAGCTGTTCCATAAGCAGAGGCACAAACCTAGAGCTGGTGCTGCCCCTGAAGCTGTGGAAGATATGCAAGTCCCATAGCCCTGTACACAGATCCACCAATTTTCAGATCAAGTCTAGGTCAGTAATCTCCTTGCCAATGATGTCATGGCCTTTGGCATAATTACTGGCTGCATCTTCTTTCCCAGGGATCAATATTAAGCCCCCAACTTTTTTACTTTTATGGACCAAATTTTTATTTTCTCTTATTTCTTAAAAGTAAGAAAATGATTTTGAAAGACATTATATATGTTTATTTTTGCCTCAAGTGCTCACATTAAAAAAAAAAAAAAATAGCCAAACAATTTCATGATTTTCTGTTCTCTGGTGACTGCATTGGCAAAGAGGACATGGGTACTGTCAGTATCTATGTGACACCTGATGTTCCAGATCTTTTCGAATACCTGGATGTATGGCATGATGTAAACATAAAAACTGGATGACTAGTACCATTTTAAGTTGTTCTTGAAGACACAGGCATCATTCACTGAATAGCCCCTTTTATGAGTGCACAAATCCATGCAAATTTTTTGTTTTACCACCAGATGTCAGCCATTCACTGCACTGGTAATAACTATCCTGAAGAACTCTTGATGAGAAATCTATGTATGTGGATGTCACCTTCATCTCTCCCTCTGTCCTTCTTTTCCTCCTTCCCGCTATGACTGTCAGTCAATAATCAATTGACTTATTATATTTTAATTAGAATGCACATTTCTCTTCTAATCTATCTAAATAATGAAAGGGAGGGGCGCCCGGGTGGCTCAGTCGGTTAAGCATCCGACTTCGGCTCAGGTCATGATCTCACAGTCCTTGAGTTCGAGCCCTGCGTTGGGCTCTGTGCTGACAGCTCGGAGCCTGGAGCCCGCTTCGGATTCTGTGTCTCCCTTTCTCTCTGCCCCTCCCCTGCTCATGCTCTGTCTCTCTCTGTCTCAAAAATAAATAAAAACATTAAAAAAAATTTAAAAAACAAAAAATAATAAAAATAAATAATGAAAGGGATATATTAGATATTTTAAGAAAACTAACATGATTTAGAGTTTAAATATTATCATAAACAAATGTGAAAATGACACTAAAATGTTTTTTAAACTTTGATCTGGAATTCAGGCTCTTTTCAGTCCAGGAACTTTGGGACCAATGCAATATTTTGCAGCCTTTGTTTCAGAACATACTTTCAACTGTCACCCAGAACTTTTGCTTTTTTGGAATTTTTATTAGATACTTGTTGGTATTCTGAAATTATATTCTTATTGGAAGAGTATCAACTACATATCGAACAAACTATGCAATATTTGATTTTTAGAGAAGCCCTAAGGTGATTAAAAAGCTAATTAATTATTGAAGAACTATGTAGAATTTTTGCCCACCAACAACTTCCATTTAATTTTTTTTCTATTAAATGCCTTCTTGAGTATTAACATATAACTTCTATGATCCCTGACTACAAACTTTGTCAGGTGTGTTGCTCTACTTCAATCACTGAGTTTAATCCAATGATTTTATGCTTTTTGCCCTTCAACATTGTGAGCTTTTTGAGGTTTGGGGAGTTTGGCAGGTATCTATTGATAAATGAATTTTATTCTCTAAACTTAGAGTACAGCTAGCCTGTAGTGGACTGTTGGTTGCCTCCTTAACAACCATTTTCTTCTACCTCTCTTTCCTGTCTGAATTTTGTTTCGGTGTCTAGCACTTCTCTTTTGGAGCCATGAGACTTAGGGAAATTTCATCCCATCAAGCTTCATGCATGGGCCTGAGTGGTATAAAAATGATCCCATTCCCTTTGCTAAGGATTAGCTCAGAAATGACCATGGCCATAGAAGGTCCAAGGAAAACTTTTCCTCACTTTCCTCACTCCTAAAAGAGTGAACTATAAGGGCTGATGGATATATCTTTGTGAATCTATTGTCATTCCTGAAGAAGAAAATACTAGTGTTACTGTGTTTCTGAATCCTTTTGGCGGAGTGATATAGATATGGGGAATGTAGGGGAGGCTCTCTCAAATTTTCAGACATCTACCAGAGATATCTTTCATATCACATAGAAAGAAAATTCTAGAGTATGAAACCAACACAGAGGAAAACAGCTGCAGGGGAGAGAGAGTGTGTTAAGAGAGAGAGAATGAGAGAATGAGGGAGAGACAGAGAGAGACAGATCTGATGATAGTTTTTGTGTCCCTAGATCCTCTGTTATGAAATAATGAGCCAAAAAATTTTGTTCTTATTTAATTATAACCCAGTGAGGTAAGAGTTTGATAGGGGAAGTCTATTTAGGCATCTGGAAAAATGTCTAGAAGCTGGAAGGACAGTAAGGGCATGACCATTTGAGAGAGAAGTCAAATGTGGCTTCTCCTTGGAGTGAGGATGATAAGGAGAGTTGGCTTCTGGGCCTTTTGCTCTATAGAGACCACATATTTGAGCAAACGGCTTTGTGTGCCTAATAATTTGTTTTAAGTCTTAGCTAATCCTTGTAGGACCGTATTTCCTATAGATGGTCCATGAAACACCTGGATCCAAATCACCAGGGGTACTTCTTAAAGATGCATAGATCTGGGGCTCCTGGGTGGCTCAGTTAAGCTTTGATTTTGGCTCAGATCATGATCTCATGGTTCATGAGATCAAGCCCCGCTTCCTGGTCCGTGCTAATAGAGTGTACCCTGCTTGGGATTCTCTTTCTCCTCTCTCTCTTTCTGCCTCTCCCCCACTCACATGCACTTTCTCTCTCAAAATAAATAAACTTTTTTTAAAAATGCAGAGATCTAGGCCCCGCTCAATGTAGTGAATCAGAAACTCTGGGAATGGGACCAAGAGTTAGTCCTTATAAGTAGCCCCAGTTGATACTTAAAGTTGCTGAAGTCTGAGAAGTATTGCTATAGGCTACGTTAACTTTGACATCGACTTTGGGCTACTAAGTAGGTGACAGTCTGGGGAATAAGCCCTAAAACCAAGTCTGTGGCTTCCCTTATCATTCAGCTACTTAAATACTCAATTTATATAACATTTGAATGAGAGTTTAAAGATATATGGGAATTTTGAAAAATAATATGCTGATTTAATAAACTAAGAAGATGGGGTACCTTTGTGACTCGGTTAAGCGTCCAGCTCTTGGTTTCAGTCCAGGTCATGATCTCACGGTTCATAAGTTTGAGCCCCTTGTAGGATTCCATGCTGACAGTGCAGAGCCTGCTTGGGATTCTCTCTCCTACTCTGTGCTTCTCCCTTGCTCGTACATGCTCTCTCAAAATAAATAAAACTTAAAAAAATTAATGTATTAAAAATTATAATAAACTAAGAAGAAAGCTTAGAACAAAAGATTTTATGCATATGATAATTCAGAGCCAAATCAGTGAATGAGTGTTCTTTTACGTCCCCCAAACAATAGTATCTGGATAATTTAATGTAAAAAAAAAAATCAAAGCCCAGCTGTTTCTCTTCGCCTTTTTAAGAAGTCAATTATACCTATTTTAATTATCTAATTTAAAACAATGAACAATTGAGGTATTCCGATCATGGTACTAATGGTTAAAACAAAATACCTCAGACCCTGTCTCCTCTGTCCAAACATCTGTAAATTATAATTTATGTGCAAATATAGCTATCTACTTGTAGTAACTGGCAAAGTTGAATAGCCAATTCTCAAAAACAATGGTTTTCAACTCTAGATGCACATTAGAATTACCTAGAGAAATTAAAAAACGTGACTTATACCAATGTCCTACTGTAAGTCAACTAAATCAGGCTCTCTGGAAGGAGTGTTTTGTTTGTTTGTTTGTTTGTTTTTTTTTTTTTTTTTTTTTTTTTCCTTAAATTCCCCAGGGGATTCTACTGTGAAGCCAGGGATGGGATCCACTTCTTGAGACGCTTCCCAGGCAGTGCATTCTCTGAGTGGCTCAGTGAATGAAATTCAGCTAAGAACAATAATCAATGGAGAGATTGCTTGAAGGCAATGCAGTTCATTCATTTCTAGTCTACCATCTTTAAGCCAGGTTAGTAGAATAAGGGTAGTGTACTAGGACAGGTTTATAATGCCCCAGATTTTCTTTTTCTGTATCTTCTTTTTTATAATGCCATTTGCTTATATGAGATATAAGATGTCACATGCTATATTGAGGGATATATGTAAGAACAGACTTGCAAAATGTATTTGTCTACTCTGGATATTGTTGAAGACTTGACTCACACATCTTGCTGCTGTCTTTCAGAAGATATTTGGGAACAAGTTTTTCTGTCCTTATAATTAGGAATTCTAAATGTTTAATGGATTTATGAATTATATAACTAATCAAGTTTTATTTAATGAGCTGCTAGAAATCTTAGAGCCAACGTCTTGGCCTGAGCAGGTGTAATAGGAACTACTCTCGTATTAATTTTTCTTTTTATCTTTGTTCTCCATTTATCTTTTTCACCTCCTTATCATTTATCATTTTTATTTATTTTTTGCATCCATTGAGTCATTGTAAACTGTTTAGGAATAAGATTTGATGTAGGTAACATTTAAAAAAGCAGCTAATAGAGCTGATGATCAAATATTGCACCACAAAATATGACCTTAGTGCAAGTCAACTAATTTCCTCAATGTAAGCAAACTTGAACAGCATCAAAGTCAACCTATAAAACATGTGTCTTGGTGGGGGCGGGGGGGGGCGTACTGGACTAATTCTGATGTTGAAATAAAAATATCTTACATACTGTGAACAGGCACATATACCTCAGAATAGTGTTATCATTCTACATTTACATGTTTACCAGTATGCACTGAAAGGGGCATAAAGGAGTGGGCAAAGGGAGGTAAATATATCCTTATTTGAGAAGGAAGATAAGAATAAAAAAAAAAAGGTGAAGCTTCTATTTGGGTAGGATGCCCAAATTAAGCTATACCAGGAAGGTGAATATATGGGAAGTAATAAATCTTTCAATCAGATCTTCTTTGGTGTGTGAGAAGAAAAAAATCTAGGTTATGTTAGATTTTTAAAAACAACATAGCTGGAAGACATTCTAATTAATATACTTTTTTTGCAAAGCACTCTATTGTTTTCACGATGAGTCAATTAAATCTCTAATGTGCCACTAGTAAGATGCCTGGATTGCAAATACAGGCATTTTGAAGAAAGGGTTCTAGAGTCTGATTATTACACAAAGAAAAGTGATCATGTTCTTACTAAACTGCATTGATGAATTATGAAAAAGATGTTATAAAAGTAATTCATAGTTCCTGTAAGAGATGAATATTCCCATGAATACATGGAATTGGAGTGAAATTATTCTTTAAAAAGAAAACTAGTAGTAACCTATATTGATGGGTCTATTTGCATATGTAACTTGAGACACAGGTTTCCTCTTAGCTAGATCACCTTTTATTAAATTATTTACCTCCTGATTGATACACAGGCAAAACCCCTCTTTAAATTTAAAAGAGAGCCTGGATTTACACATGTATGTAAACTCTGATGCTGGTTTTTAATTTATATCAGCTACATAACAAAATATCATCTTCATTTTAATACAATACAACACATTTCTTTCTGCTGAAGACATTGGGTAGTTTTCACTATATCCGTGGTTTGTGTAATTATTACAAAAGTTGTATACAAAACCCTGCAAGTATGCAAAAATTGCAAAATACACTCTGACAGCTAATGCTCTGAAAACACTTTATTACACAAATTACATTCAGATTCTGAAAATAGTGTTCTAACAGTGTAACCATCTAAAAATAAGACATCCCAAAAACACACCAACTGAAGAAAATTAAAAAACGAATTTAAATAGAGACTTTTTTTTCTTTCCCTCATTGCAATATAATGTTAGTGATTTTAAAAAAATAGGAGATTTAGCAGCTTTGTCCTCATGTAGCACAAAGTTTCTCTTTACTGCCACAGGCTGAGAATGCTGAACAGGAAAGGCACCAAAGACAGACATAGGCAATGGAAGTGCTATTGGGAAAATACTGTGTTCAAGCAGAGAATGGGGTTATTTACATCTACAGAAAAGTCTCAAAAATGTAAATGAGCAAAGCTTCCATCATTAAATTAGTAGTGTGATGGAAGAAGAGGACCATTCCTCTAGGCTATGTTCATATAAAGACAATGGCACTGTTATGAACTTTTAGGAAACTCCTCAACTAGAAACAGAAGCCAACTAAAAACAAATGAAATAAAACATGTACAGTCCCACATAGACTAGTACAGTTTACAATTAAATACGCAAAACTCTAAACGTGCTAAAGGGAAAGGAATCGGGCATTCTTGGAAAATCTCATCAACCTAAATCAAAGCCCGTCTTCAGGAGGAAGAAGGTGAGGGCGCAGGCAGAGGTGCTGAATACTCCTCTTCCGATTCACTTCCATCATCCTCCTCTTTCTCTAGGTCACTTCCCTCGGTGCTAAGACGGTCAAACCCTTTCCGGCTGTAGCCTTTCCGGCTTGCAAAGAAATTTCCGAGGTTTAAGCCTCCACTTCCCTTTCCTGGAGAAAGCACACAGTGACATAGAACTGATGGAAAGTTTGCACAAATGATTCTCGGTGTACTTGTAAATTCTTAAATGGTAAACACATTAGATATTGGGATGGGAAAGGGTAGATATTAACAACAACAACATAAGTGAAAGAGATACTTAACCTACAGAGTCAGAAAGATATTACTTGTACTGATTTATTAAAATAAATAAGAAAAAAGCTCCCCAGGATTATGTGTTTCTGTAGGATTCTTTAAGATTCATTTCCCAGCTCCTGCTTTTTCCAGGCTCTCTGGAACTGGGATCCCTTGAGGAGCTCTTCATTTCAATGACTATATGAAAAGGTCATCTTCACTATGACAAGCACTGACATGCTGACAGGAGTGAAAGAAAATTTACTGAAGACAAATGAAGCCAGATAGATAAAAGGCAGGGGAAGAGAATTAAATATAGAAAGGCAAGGTAGAAAAAAACGAAACTGGGAAATGTGCTGCCAGCGCCACATACTTCAGTTTAGTTTACGGTTTGCATTCTGCATTTAACATTGCTGTGCTGCACATGAGGAGTTTACTTTTCAGAGAGAGTATGGGAATTAGATCCCTGCTCTGTAAAGGACATGAGCGTGTTGACTCTGAGCCACATGTGAAGGATTCTGAAAGGTCACAGGCATACCTCTGAGTCTTCCGAGCACTCTTCCTGAACTTGCCTCAAGTTTGTGTTCAGAATCTGCTAGAAAAAGATGGCACATTTCAAAATGAGTCCCAGTCACCCTCCTCAACCATGGGCTCAACTTTCAATACCGAATCAGAGGTTCATAAATGATTAAAAACAAGGCCTGTGTTTGTCTGTAAGCAATTCTAAGGGGGAAAAAAGGCGGTATGTTATTGTGATGTATCTGAGGGCCAGAGCTGGGTTTGACTTCAATGCTGTGCAGTCTCAATAAATTACTTCTTTGAGCCTCAGTTTTCTCATTGGAGAAAAGAGGGATCAATGATAATTCCCTACCCATCTGCAAGGTTTAGATGGGATACTGCATGTGATGTGCTTAGAACAGTGCCTGGTAGCTACACAGTAAATGCTCAATAAATATTAGTTATTTTTATTAGGACAAAATTAAATTACCAAGAGTTTATAACAACTTGGGAAGCTTTGGTTATTATAAATTAGGACTTTTGTCTTAGGCTTTAATCTTTCTATTAAGCACAGTACATGTTGTGCTTGAGACAGCCTTGGATTCACGTACATCATTTCTTCTTTGTGTAGGACTTAACTGAAGGCAAGGACCTGAAACACTGAATAATTTCAGTCATAAAAGTGACCCAAACTCTCCCTTGGAGCTTCCCATCTTCCTGATGGATGGACTTTCTTTCTTTATGGGGAGGCAGAACTCCCAATGGACTTATTTTTCCCTTTGCTCTGTATCTGTCTGTACTTTTTGTCCTGACTTCCCCTAAGGGCTACTCCCCTAAGGGCTGTAGACAGGGAAGTGAGGCTTGGGGTTCTCCTATGAAGCCTCTAACCAGGAGTAGAGGCAGCCTCGAGGAAAAAGCTAGCAAGCGGATGGCAGAGGAAAGGTAGAAGAGTGGGTGTGGAGAAAAATAGGCAAGAAGGGAAGAATCTGATTAAGACTGTTAGAGAGCCAACAAATTAGATTGTAAGTTCTATAAGGATGCAGGACAGCCTTTACTTAGCTGGCTTTGTATTCCCTGTGCCTACCACAGTGTCTGATGTGGAAGTGACATGCAATAAGTATGTGTTGAATAAATGGAAGGTCTTTTATGAGGGTTACTAAAAACTCATTAATTGGACAAGATCTATCCAGAACAAATGCTGAAAAAAGGTGACAGGCTGATCTACTTTTAGAATTAAATGTATTATATGGAACCATATAAAACTGCAATATTTCTGTTGAATATTTCAATATGAATAAAGGTAATTTCATATGGTCTGACTTAGGTCTCTGCCTTCCCAACACACTCCTGTAAATTCAGTATTCTGTAACAGTGCCGTGTCACACGTGCTTACCGGTGAACAGGAGAGACCAAACCTTCTTAACTCCCCAGCTACTACTCCTTCCAGTGTGGCTGAATACCACCATTCCTGCTGCCTGGTCCCAGCCCCTTGTGTTCCTGATGCTCTGCGTATTTATCACTGCACTTACCACCTTCTGTTGTTACCTTTATAGACAGTCCTCTCTTTTTTTATGTTTCATCTATTCTGTGAGCTCCACTTATTTATTCAGTCATTTCCCCAACAACTATTTATCAAACCCCTAGTGCCAGGAACTGTGACTGTGCTGAGGATACATAAGTAAACAAGTCAACATGTAAGATTTTTGCTCTTTTGAAGCTTCCATCTAACTCCATGAAGACAACGACTATGTTTATCTTTGCTTCTGCTTACCACAGTTCCATACCCTTAACAGGGGCTCAAAAGAAGTTCTTTTTGAAGAGTTAATTGTATTTTTGAGAGCTTTATCAATTGCAGATGAACAGCAAACCAAAGTCCTAGAAAAATTCCCTTTCACAACTAATTAAATGGAATCCTCTGTTTTTTGTTTCTGTGTGCTTTTCTGTGTCAGGGCTTTGCCGTGGGCACTGAATCCCTGCCATGGTCGCCTTGGCCTGAAATAGAATCAGATGCTACTTCTTGATCGAATGCTGCCTCCCACCCTGGCCCACAGATTCCTTCCCCAACACAGTTGTAGACTCTTGCCTTAGGGCCTGGGAAGCCAGCCAAGGGACTGCTCCTAGGAGGTAAGAATCATGGGTTGGATTATTTGTTTATTTATTTGAATGTCCTGAAAGGAACACAGCTCCTCTTCCTACACTATGATAATGATCTGATAAAATATTGATTCCAACACTGGACCCTGCCTTGTCTGGTGAAAGAAGGCTGATGGCCCAAATTGTGACTATTTAAAAGCTACTGAATGATGTATTGTAGGAATAAATAGTTAATTTCCTGAGAAAGTTGAGGTTTAAGATAAGTATCTTTTATGACTTATGACTTCTATTACTGTATTACCAATGACTGTTTTTCACAATCATTGGTGTTACTTGAGCACTTACCTGGTGGCAGATACTGTTGATAAATGCTTTATGTTTATTATTTCCCTTAATCTTCACACAACCTTGTGAGTATTTTATCCCTACTTTATAGATGAGGAAACTGTGGCTTGGAGAGACTAAGTAACTTGCCCAAGGTCATGTAGCTAGGAGCTAAAGCCAGGACTAGCAGGGGAAATATATAACTCCCAAAGAATGGACCTAGGTATTTTGAGGCCTGGGCCTGTTTCTAACAGCAAGGATCTCCTCCTTCCTGACCCTAATTTATAGTGACTACATATCTACACAATTTCATGTGGAGACATTAACTGGGCTTATGCCAATTGCTAAAAGGCAGTATTAAAAGTTATATTTTAATCTAACTATCTAAATTTCTGAGGCTTCAGATACTTTTTCTATGGTGATACTAACTATAAACAATATTTGGAACATAAACAATAATATCCAAAAAGGCAGAGAGCATTTAGAAAAAACACTGAAAAAAATCACAACCAAACTTTGGGGATACTTAGGCCAAACACTCTTTCAAAGGTAGGTTCCAAGTTCAAGGGGCTCATTTTACTTGCCTCCAAAGGCCTTTGATTTTTTCCACCGAATAAATAAGGCAATGGCCAGCAGGACAACCACCGGAATAACCAGAAGGGTTGTAATGAGAACAATGGGCACTCCAAAGCCCGGCTCTTTGATCAGTTTCTGTTTCTCTTGCATCTTCTGCAACTCTGTGGAGGCCGGTTTGTTCTCCATTTTGTTTTCAACAACTGCCTCGGATTCTTCAGGGAAAGAAGAGTTCACAATATTCAACTGACTCAAAGATTCCAAAACCCAACCACCCACCCCTACCCAGTCAAATCAACAACTGCTCATAAAGAACTTGAGTTCCATGCATGTGGGGTTCACATTTCAATATCTGAATCTACCAAGCTAGCAGCAGGTATTGTGATTAGTAATATCCACCCAATGGTTTTGTACCTTTAAGTTGGTTTTCTTTGATCCTACCCTTTATTCCCCATAATTCCACAAAACAAATATCCTCCTTTTGCATTTTTTTCAAAGTTAAAATTAATAGGCAGTATGGTGCAGGCAAAGAATTGGTGTGCATACTACAGTCAAATGAATCTAGGCTGAAATCCTAGTTCTCCTATATAAATTAGCTGTGTAACTTTGGGCAAGTTACTTAAATAATCTGGGCCTTAGTAACCTCATCTGTAGAACTATGATGATAAACAAACAAACAAAACACCTCCTTTATAAAATTGTTGAGTGTGAATGTTTATCATAGAGATGGTGTTTAATAAGCATGTTTCCTTGTATCTTTAGTTTATGAATCTTGTTAATGTTCAATGAGTTACTGGCACATCACATGCACAGTGACACACATTAATTCTAGGATTTCAAACTGGAAAAAGAACTGTGTCCTTTTCAGGTTCTTTTATACAGTTCCTAGCAAGCCGTAAGTATACACAGAAGCACTGTATATATGATTCTGTGTATGATGAAAATAGAACAATTCTCTGGTATTGACTGGTACTGGGTAGATAACAGGCCTAAAGTACTGTTTGGGAAATGATTCAACTGAACCATATAAACTGCTTCAGGTATCTTAACAACTACTGACTTGAAGGTTGAGCCTTCCAACATTCTTGCCCTCCAGAAGCACATATGTGTGCTTGTACAAAAACCCTAGTGTGCAAAGTCTAGAAGTTACTATCATCTTTGCCAAAATGCTCACAAGATTTCTGGAACTTCAGTTTCTTGGTGTGATGTAGAGTGTATCATATGGCCTCATGGAAATTTTGACAAAATGGCAGGAATAGCTGGTTCAACACAATCAGGAAAATCTTTGGTTAATGTTTAATATGTGTTCACATTCTTAGTAGCTTGCTGGACAATTCTCCAAGGAAGAATTTCTCAAATTACTTAAGACACTATAAGCTTTTTGCTTATAAGCTTTTTGCAGCTATTTGCTTCAATGTTCTGAGCCAGCCTCCTTCATGATCTCAATGAAACCTACTGAGCACTTAGACTGTTTCAGGCAATGTTCTCATTTAATCATTACACCAAGCCTATGAGTAGGCATTGTTAGTATCACCATTTTACAGATGGCCCCATAGTCTTCATTTCCTTCTCTGTACTATGGTTAAGGGGAAAACATTATTTCAATTTTTTGTCCACTGGAGTGGCTCTTTGAAACTTCAGCAGGAGAGAAGGAAAGGGATTGGTTCGTAGATCTAGATGGCTCCAATTTAACCTGTCTGGATCTCAGTTTCCAAGAGGAATATAAGTGTGATTCTTACTCTTCCTGGTCACTAATTGTTACATCTTTTTCTTCATTACTATAGGAGAGATAGGCAAATTGTTCTGTTTTACTTAAATTCCTTCTATATTTAAGCAGGAAAATAACAATAAATAGAAGACAAGATTAAAAAAACAGACCAAAGATACAGATTGGTAGTCAAAAATTTGTTGCCTTGAAAGAAGGATTTGTTTCTATTTGAAGGTGACTATAACCAGAATAATTACATAGCATTTTCTGTCATTTAGTGGGTTTACTGGCACCAGAGACAATGGCTGTACCAGCTCATTTTCAGTTCCCTTTTTATAAAGGCAGAGCTAGGAGTGAGCTCCAGTAAAAGGAAACAAGAACTGTGAAGTAGGTGACAGACAGAATCAGTTTAGCATTCACAGAGAGTATGCTGAGAATGAGGTAATAACCTCACTAAGGTATACACACTACACTTGAGAAATTCTTGATGTCCACATTCCCTTTGGTAATCTGAGTGCATCTACTAAAAATACACCAACATTCTAACTTTTGAACCTGCTGAAGTATGTTTAGATTTTTAAAAATACTCTATATCTTAAAGAAAGAGGATAAATTTAGATTTCCCAGTAAAAAAACAAAACAAAACAAAACAACAATATTGTTCTTTCTCAGGAACTTTTATAAGTGGAATAAAAAGTCTAAAAAATAGTTATGATTTAAGGAATTAAGGAATTTCAAAACAGTAACAATTCAAATTCTGCCACTTTTATTCTTTATCCTAAATTCTTTAACTGAAAATTAAATTCTTTAATTTGGAGCATCCCTGATGAAGGAGCAGTGAAGAAGCTCCAATATTATCCAGAACCTGGGGCTTCTGGAAGAGAGGGGCTGCCTCATGTGACATTTTTCTATCATGTACGATGCCAGATGTACTGCATTTTAAACAAAAATGTCTTCAAACAAGCTCTTCTGGCATCCCTATACATACTTGGAAATAAATATAATTTTGAAAAGCTGACATACAGGAAGTTTTTTCCCTTCTTTAAAGCCCTGAGTTTAGAAAGGGAGCCTAGGTGCATTCTTGTGTGAGCTCACACACTCAAGCATGAACATGTTTCTTTCCCCTTGAGAGAGGGGAGAAGCCCAGAGACCTCTTGGAATTGGAATAACTCGGACAGTAAAGGAGAGACATTCTTAATACAGCAATACAGCAATTATTACCCAGTTTATTACAGACAGAACTGACGACTGAAGGTTTTAGATGGCATACTAGCAAGTAACAGGAAAAGTGCAGATAGCACCAATGAGATTACTCTTTCCTTTCTTTTTATTACTATTTTTTTAATGCAGTGTGTTTCCCCTATAATGTGTTGTTCTCCATAAGGCCTAAGACGCTAGCTGCCCTAGAGAGTTTCTTTTTATGTTACTGAGACTGATTCACTATCATCATCTTTTATTTGGGGAGCTAGGGGTAAAGGCTACGATTTTGACATCTTTCATCCCTAGCAACTTTATTTGAAAATGCTTTTCCTAAGTTTCTTGTCATCACACATTCTCTTACTGTGCAACTCCCTGTGAACACAACACTGGTTCTGAAACCCTGTTATTACTCATCAGTTATATGACCATTCACAGTGGGGATGAAGGTCATCAGAGGTTACTCAAATTTGGAAATTTATACAGCAGCTAAATCTGGAATGATGTTTCTCCCTCTCTTTTGTAAGGGATGGTTTAAATTAAGTTTTCAGATTTTGATAAAAGACAAACTTTTGGAGATTCAGCATGCTTTATACTCCTTTGTGTAATAAGGAAATAATCTTAAAAAAAGAAAGGTTTAATGAGAGTCATATGAATCCAACAGAGGACTAGAACAACTTCATTTGAGTTTGGGTATTTGAGTTTAGGTATTCCTATTAAAATGTGAATGTCATGACAAGATAGCTCAATGACATTTACTATTTGAACTCCTGTGTTCTGCCACAAGGCTGGGAGGTTTTCTGAATTCAGTCAGTGGTGTGCACTGAGGAAAGAGGACATGGTGTGGGGAGAGCGCTCACTGTTCATCCTTCATTGGCCAGGCGAGAAGAGATCAGTGTGGATGGGCTGTTCTCAACAATCCAAACACTATAATCTACGATTTTTATTTTATTTTATTTTATTTTTGGTGGAACTTATTTAAACAGAAGTGGCTTGAGGCCACTGTGAAATCCCAGAGATTTCAGAGTAAATACAACCATCCCCAACCTATAGCTCTTGGAAGAATTTATGGTAAATGAATTGGTGGTATTCATTTCTCCTCAGTAGTACAGGAATAGTGGTTACCAGCACAGACTTCAGTGGCAAATAAACTGTGGTTTAACCCTGGCTCTATCACTTAGTAGTAATTCTGATCTTCGATTTCCTCATGTGTAAAATGGGGATAATACCAAATTATCACATGGCTGGTGTAAGGAATTAATTTAGTAATTTTTGTATAGTTCATTGTTTGTGCTCCATGAATGATAGCTATTATTAATAATAATATATTTATTCCAGGGAAAACAACTCACCAATAATTCTGTATGTAACAATCATAGAAAAATAAAGGATCAGGAACTCTTCAATATGAGTGTGGTATCAATGCCACCCAGTAGAGTCACCTGTGTTGAATCTCTATAAATGCCAAACATTTGCTATTTATTTATTTTATAATATTATCTTACCCCTTTCAACCTTGAGTTGGCTATATTCTCTTATCTGCCTATATAAAATCCCTAAGCTCCCTCTTGGTTCTTGCTTCTTTGTATCTTTTTCCATCTGCTTTCATGAGAAAGGAAAACAAGTAAGCCTAGGGTTAAGTCTGAATATCTAGGTGAATCATTTGTAAAGCAACTAATAATGGAATCACTTTGCTTCTTAAACATTAGGAGCACCCTATATTGAGTTCTTAATTTTACATGACCATGTCAAAACCCTGCAGATAGTATAACGTGTACAAATATAAACTGATCCTAGGAAAGGAAGAGAATAATTTGACTAGGATTTCGAATTAAACCAGTGGTTGCTTAACAGTAGCTAAATTCCATTTCCCATTCCTGATAGTATGTACCAAAGCTATACTTATTTGTGTATATGCATATGCGTGCGCGTGCGCACACACACACTCTCTCTCTCTCTCTCTCTCTCTCTCTCTCTCTCTCTCCCTCTCTCCCCTTATAGGTTATAAGTCTTTTGAAGTCAGGCACAGTTACACTTCCCTTAAACCAATTATAGCCCCTTATACATAGATGGCCCTCAGTAAATTTTGGGGCGATTGGTGTTAAGATTGGAGCTTAGGGAACAGCTCATCTTGTCAGGCCCCTATAACAGTAACTCACCAAAGATATGTTTTTCACTCATTTAGACTACAGCCCATTATGGAAGGCCTTTTCCAGTATACTGGATGGTATTTTTCTGCTTGTCTGAGGTTAATGTACTTCTAAAAGTGGCTGGCTTACTTTTTTTTCCTCTTTGAATGTCTTTGGCCCGGTTGTTCAGAATCACTTTCTATCACTTGAAATCAGTGAATTTGAGCTCATTATTACCAGTCCATTTAAGAGAGAAAACAGTAGCAACATGCAGGTTTAAAGGCTCAGTACATAGTAGAAGTTAATGGATGATTTACCGGATTATATTTTTAGTCTGATATTTTTTAATGTGCAATCAAGAGCCATAAAATAATTCAGCACAAATAGTCTTGGGTTTCACAGTCATAAGAGGAATCTGACCAACCTTTGATTTCCTGGACCTCAATGCCAGCCTTTTTTACTGATCGATGTTCCATTTCTGTAAATAGCACAGCAAAGGAAAAAGAAAATCAAAATCTCCAAAAAAGATTTGAAAACTTAATTCTGACATTAATTTTCCTTAATAGCAAATATTTTCTCACTTCATCAAATGCAATATCATATTACAGAAGAGTTTTAAGACAAACCACTAATTTGGTGCCAGGCCCATGAATCCTGGATACAGTCTCCTAGGGAAAGCTGAAACATTTCTAAGCTCTTCATATTCAAAATAAGATTTTCCTTGTGGAGTTCATAATGAATGTATTTTTGAAATATCAAGTGGTTCTGTTTTTATATGGACATGGACTGATGACTAACTCTGCCATGTTTGATTACCAGTATTCTAGCTACATAAGTAGATTTCACTAGTTAAATAGGAGAATGCAAAGACAGGGGACATTTGTTTAGCCTCCGATGGCAGTCTTACTGTTCCAAAAGTACTGTTTTCGAGATTTATTATTCAGTTGCATTCTGGACTCCAGAGAGCATTTTTCTCTTTCAAAGCTGAATGTTTATTGCAGCGCTTCTCAATCAAGGGATTGTCAAAACCACTTGGGAAGACTTTCCAAAATACACATATTGTCACCCTCTTCTTTCTATAGATCTTGAGTAGGATCTGGCCACGTGTTTTGAAAGCCCTCCCCACCATGACTTAGATATGCATCTCTGTTGAGTACTGACCACTAGGATGGTATAAAGACCCTCAGACCAGAATCTTAATGAGTTCAAGTATCATATTCCTGTCTGCAAAATGAAGATACTGTCTAGATTTCTGAGGTCTTTTCTATCTTGAAAGCTATTCATTTTTTTTTTTTTTTAATTTGGAAAAGCCTGGATTTAGTCTTGGATTTGGAAATTATCCATCTATTTACTTTCCTGTCTGCCACACGTTCTGGTTCCTCTTTGAGGAGGCAGGTGGTGGGAAAGCTACACTTACAAGGGGAATGTAAGGCTACTGCTGGAATAGAACAGTCCACAGACATCTCTGTGCCCTCAACTCTAACTGGGTCCTTATTACAAAACAGCAAAAGCTACTCAAAGGACAATTCTGAAGATAGCAGTTATCAAATTTACTTGGGTTCCAAGATCTGTATGCTCAACGATTAAAGTTTTTGGACTCTTGATATTACTTCTCTTTCTTATAACTTACTTCTTTTCTTTGTTGTAATTTTCACTTTTCCTTGTTATAATTAGTATTTATCTTCATTAATTCCAAATGACCTTATTATGTATCTAAAATTGCTTGTTGCAGTTCCTGATACCTCAGCTTTACTGTCTTCCATTCTTTAATTATTTTCCTTAACCCTATCTTCTCCTATTGTTTCTACCCTGTCTTTTTTTTTTTTTTTTTTTTTTTTTTTGTGAGAGAGAGAGAGAGAGTGTGAGTGGGGGAGAGGGACAGAGGGAGAGAGAGAGAATCTTAAGCAGGCTCCACTCTCAGCATGGAGCCTGACGTGGTGCTCGATCCTATGACCCAGGGATTATGACTGACCTGAAATCAAAAGTCAGACACTCAATCGACTGAGCCACCCAGGTGCCCTGGACCCTGTTTAATTGAGAAACTTGTTTTTAGTATGATGTCAGAGGCTAGGTTAGTATACTTTTCAAGAATTAGAAATAATGTCCAAATTGCCATTACAAAATCCCCAAAAGTAGCTGGCTTGATCCTAACGGGGAAACTCTTCTGTCCCCAGACATAATTTTGAGTTATGTGAAACAACAGTTCAGTATTCTGAACAAGCTGAAGTCTAAAGGAGAAAATGCAGTGCTTCCTGCTTGGGATACTATGTGTCTGACACAGATGTGCTGGTGCTCCTAGGTGCTCGGCAGCTACCGAGAGCTGAAGAGCCACATGGGAAGTGACAACAGGGTTGAAGCCAGTAGCTCCTCTGCTTTGCCAAAGCCATCATCTCCCTCTGGAACTAACTTGGAATTAACATTGGCTTTCAATGTAACAGACATTACTCCAGGCATCAAGAATTTCCTGTGGAGTATCTGTGGAAACAAGGGGATAACTGCCAGGAAAAAAAAAAAAAAGTGTTTCTACTTTTTTTTTTTTTTTTTAATTTTTTTTTTTTTCAACGTTTATTTTATTTTTGGGACAGAGAGAGACAGAGCATGAACGGGGGAGGGACAGAGAGAGAGGGAGACACAGAATCGGAAACAGGCTCCAGGCTCCGAGCCATCAGCCCAGAGCCCGACGCGGGGCTCGAACTCACGGACCGTGAGATCGTGACCTGGCTGAAGTCGGACGCTTAACCGACTGCGCCACCCAGGTGCCCCTCTCTCTACTTTTTAAAAATCAGCTTAATCCCTGAAATGAAACCAAACAGGTCGTTTAACAGCTGCCAATTATGCTTTGATTTCCTTCTCCTATCAATAAAAAGAGAAGGGAATGCAAATATTTTTTTTCACATGCTCTTAAGCGATGCAACTGAGGAAAAATGTGGACAATAATACTCTAAAAATCATACTTTCAGTCAGGGTGAACTTCCACACAGTGTTGGTGTGAGCGTCTCCAACATACACAGTCCCATCTTCTGACGCAGCAATATCGTGAGGCATGTCAAAGTGCTGCCAGAATAAAAATGAGGGTGGTGAGCCTACACTTGAATTCTTCATGAAAAGGCAGAAAAACAAAGCAAAGCACACAACAAAGCAAGAAGCCTATGAATCAAACCAAACAACCTATAATTCTGTCAAAGCAACTCTAGGCCAAGAAGAAGCATTCACTCATTCACCAGACACCGACTCTGCCACCTCGGGAAATGCCAAGGGACCCTCACCACTGACTTCCAAATCTTTTAAAAGTGAGCATTTATAGGAAGATTAATTTTTTACAGTTTTGTTTACTTGCTGTTACATTAGCCACCTATTTAGTTATATGTATTTTTGCCTCCATGTTTCTTTCTTCTTTTAATCACTATCACATTTGCCTGTTTTAATTTACACAAGTAAAAAAAGACTGAGTATTAATTTTTGTTATTGCTCCCATCAAGCTACCTACCATATGCTACCTGACAAGCTGTTTATACGTTACTGATAAGAGGAGTCATTTCAAAGTTTCAGGGCATTCAGTCTGAATGCATCCAAAGTGATACGCAGCAAATGTGGGGTTTGCTTACTCTGAAGCCCAGTATTTGTAGTATTTTCAGTCAGCAAAAGGAAACAAATAGAGTGTTTCCTGCAAGTACTTCCTGTTTTTTGTTTTTTTTACCTATTTCAATATTCAGTGGTTTAATGTTTTTCTTCATGACATAGTTCCATTTCAAATCATTGCCATCTCAGTCATGAGGACATGAGACAGGGGAGCACTTTCTGTGACTTTCCTAAGGTCACTAAACTAGTTCCTGGAAAAGCAGCCTTAAAATGTTGTGCTGCTGCCATCTCTGTCTGGCTACTGAAGCTTTCGGAGGTGCCACGTGTCCACCAGCTGGTAGGACATGGATGATTTTTTTCACCTTTGAGGTCAGTAGGCCTGAGTATACAGTTCTCGGAAATATGACCAGTGCGTGTGAACAGGAGCATTATCCTGCCTGTGGTCTTATCAGACAGGATCTGCCCACTTCAGTTTGCTGAGTACAAAGGGCACCGATGAGGCAAACCACTGTTCCTAGCTCACTTTAGGCGGGCAGAATACATGCTGTGGAGATACTATTGTACTTTGCGAATCAGCAACAATTTGTCACACTGAAAAGAAACATGAGACAGCCATGCCAAGGAGGCTCATTCCCTCATACTATCAAATGAGCTGTGACAAATGCACATGAGAAGAACAGAAAGCCAGAAATCAAAATGTTGCCTTGTTGAAATCTCACAAGCCAGTGATTAAATGTTCATCTTTATTTTGGGTTCAGCTAATACGTGGCAACAGACTTGTAAATTCTAGGCAGTTCCTCTTCTGTACCAAAATATGTTCTTAGAAACTGCTTTGCAAAGCATATGGTTGTAAAGTGCTGCATATTTTCTGACAGGAAAAATAATATAAATAGGTGAGGGGGAAATGTGTGAACTCGTCATTAGCTAAGGACTTCGGTTTAAATAAATCACAATATGTCATCAATTCCATGCTACAATAACAATAAACTTCTCTCTGGTTCTCAAGCTGATCCAGGGAACCAGGGGTTCTGCTGGAGATACTCTGCGGCCATTGGAGGGGCTGAGGGGGGAGAAATAGTGGATAGGACTTCGGGACCTCTATTCCTACTGCAATCAGAAGCACTCAACTGTAATTTCTTTAATGAACTATTCTGTTTTGTGTTATCTGAAACAGAAAATCATGTTGTAAGCTTTAGGATTCCAGAGTTGAATGGATTTAAAGACCTTCCAGTCTAGGCTTTGTAAACTTTTCTGAGGTTTCTCCTCTCTTCTCTTGAGGTACCCCTCCCTAGCAAAGTAACACTGACAAGAAAGAATGACAGCATCCTCCTGGGGCATCTGATGACAGAGCCCAGGGCAATCAACCTGCTCTCAAAATCTTATATTCTGTCTTAAAACTGCATAAGGGATTTGTGTTCTCTGTACAGTTATGTTTTCTTCAACATAAAATAATGTTTAAAATTACTTAATATGAAGTAAAATAGCTCTCTAAGAAGTTGCACCGAGTTATGTTGTAGTTTAATATAATCCATTGGTATATGGATGTGTACCTCCGGGAATTAAAAGGTTAAAACACATTTTAGGGTCTAAAGACTTGTGTTTATGATCCAGGTGTGCTACTTACTCTGTAGCTTTGGATAAGGAATTTCACTTGTGTGAAATTTTGAGTTCAAATCCTATCAAATCCTGTAATTTTAATCTCCATTGTTAAGGTTAGAGAAACAACATAAATATAGGCTGGTTTTTGTTTTCTGTTTTTGGTTTTTTTTTCTTTTCTTTTCGCTTGGAGTGGCAGGGATCCATTCCATTCCAGCCTGAAGAATGTGTGTGCAACCAGATGTTAGGGACCGTAGGCTTTCTTGTGATAATGGGGGTAAGAAAGTAGAAGGTAACTGTGTATCTTTTGCCCTGATCTTTACTGTCCTACGGTCTGAGCCTCCCTGCATAGACATAAAATGAAGCTCATACATTCAGGCATAAACTTTTCTAAAGAATGTAACAGAAGAGAGAACTGAAGTACATGGGGAAATATGTGGTGGACAGGCACAAACAGGTACACATTATGCAAAACCTGACTTTTGATTTGAAAGAAGAATCTCTTCATACTTAGGAATCAGAGTACCATATGGTTTCCTTCACCCAAATTTAATCTTTGTGATGATAATGTGATTAAATGGGAATTCTGAGAGATTCATCAACTGATGTTAGTTTACAGAGTCAACACAGAACAAATTTCTACATTTTGTTGTAAGTCCTGTTTATTGAAAGGAAAAGCAAATTTCACCTTGGAGTTAGACTCTCTATTTAAGTTTGCTATACTGACTTACGACTTACATCTTGTGACTTATTCATTGTTGAATGTCTGATGAACGCTAATGTTTAGGCATAATGCTTTCTAAGATTTTCATTCATGGCTGTTCATATTTTTATGAGAATAAGGCTCATGTAGAATTTAGCTTCTTGCTTAGCCCATAGTTTTGCTTTCTAGATGCATATATGAATTAAAAGTTAATGTCCTGGTTGACACAGTATATTATATTAGCATTAAAAGAACAATTATTATATTAGCATTAAAAGAACAATCAAGGCAAACACTGTACTAATACAAAGTGAAGACCTGAAAGAAAGTTAAGTCTCTTACTTTATCAATAGATATGAGGAAGTTAACTCAAAGGGGCAAAACAATGAATATCAGATAATCAGTAAGGATCTGCAACACTACTGAAGTAAAATAGATATTATCAATGTAATGAATTTCTTTCTGAAGGGTACTATGACTGGATATTTGATTCTGTATAGCTTTTCAGGTAAAATACGGTGAAAAGTCCTTCTTGTTGCATATCAATAGAAACTTAGGAAAAATAAGGAATTTGTACTACAATCTTTAGTTCAGATTCAGTTTGGTTCAGCTCAGATCCTGTAACTTTAGCTAAAACTCCATTTGAGGGAGAGGCTATGTAGGCTATGTCCTGTTCTGTTCACCACCATATCCTTAGTTATCTAACATGGCGTATGACAGAGTAGGGAGTTAATAAATATCTCTAGGATAAATAAATCCCAGACTAGCTGTCAGTAGTCTCACAGACATATTTCTCAAATATTGAGACACTTTAAAGTTTGTTTTTTTTTTTAATCTAGCAAATTTGGTATTTTAAAGAATACTGTAAGAATTATGAGTATGGATATAGTTTGTCCAGTGCTTTATGGCAACTGCATTTTGATCCAAGTAAAGCCAATAAATATTTGCATGTTTTGAAAAATAACTCTTATTAAAGCAGCATTTTGGCAGGCTGAATTTTTTTTTTTCTTTTACTTAAAATTTAAATCCAGGTTAGTTAACATATGGTGTAATAATGTTCCATCACTTACATCTAACACCCACTGCTCATCCCAACAAGTGCCCCGTCTAATGCCCATCACCCATTGAGCCCATCCCCCTACCCAACACCCCTCCAGCAACTCTCAGTTTGTTCTCTGTATTTAAGAGTCTCTTATGGTTTGTCTCCCTCTGTTTTCACCTTATTTTTCCTTCCCTTCCCCTATATTCATCTGTTTTGTTTCTTAAATTCCACATATGAGTAAAATTATATAATATTTATCTTTCTCTAATTTCTCTTAGCATAATACACTCTAGTTCCATCCATGTTGTTGCAAATGGCAAGATTTCATTCTTTTTGATTGACAAGTAATATTCCGTTATGTATATATATACTACATCTTCTTTATCCATTTGTCAGTCGATGGGCATTTAGGCTCTTTCTTTAATTTGGCTACTGTCGATAGTGAGCAGGCTGAATTTTCTAAAATTGATGTGCTGCCACAAGTACATCTAGGAAGTTTATATGAACAATCTGATCATTCAGGCAGTCATACTGAAGAGAAAGTACATTGAAGAGACAAAAGAGCTGTGGGCATGATGAACCAGACAGTGTGTTTGTAAACAAGCAGTATTAGAATAAACAGTGGTAAGCCATTTGTGAAGTCAAAACTAGCCTTTAGTCTCTTATCTAAACCAAGCCTTTAGGACTTAAACTCCAGGAAGTGCTATTTTGAAGTCTTGTTGCTCAATGTAGTAACAGCATACAAAAAGCAAACGAGATTTCTGTTGGATCTAAGAGAACTACAAAAGTACAATTTGATATACTGTGGTATCTTCTCTACTTGGATGAAACCAGGAAAAGACATTATTATTATTTTTTTTTTGGTGTTCTAACTACAGTGAATTTCAACCTGCTATCCTGCGTGAAGTCTACTAAGAACCTTAGAAAGCATACAGTGTTGCTTTGTATCTGAAGAAACTGATCTAAGAACAGACAAGGATATTTATTCTAAATAAAACATAGTAACAGGAAACCCCTATCAACCTAGCTAAGACGGTTGGTTATCACATCTCCTTAAAGATTTTAAAAATTATTCAAGTACAAATCGAATGCCAAGATTCCTATTTTAGTTTATTCCCATGAAAACTGATACCTAGGCAATATATGTGAATACCTTGCGCACTGGCTTGAAGACATCCATAATTTCCCCACTGGAAAAGTTCAACACAAATCCCTGTACAGGTTCTTGGTCCCCAAAGTAAGGCTTCCCATTCACCGCAAAGAGCAAACCTGTGACAACACATCCAGTTAAACACTCTTTAAAATATGGAGAAAACTGGCCTTCAAATATATACATGTACGTTACACAGACTATTAATATAGGGTCAGCCTGGTCCTTATAATTGAAAACAAAAGTAGAAAATAATACACTAAGCAAATTTATCTTCTTAAGTAATAACAACAGGGGCAAACAGGTTAAGGGACTAATCTCCTTGCAATAGGAAAACCAGGAATTACAAGGCCTCTCCATTTAGGAAGCCAGTAAAAATCAGGAATACACACATAGTGATATAGATATAGATACATAGGCTTAGGAATAGATCTAGATGGAGAGACATATCACAGACATCCTAGTGATAACCTTTACATAAATTATTGTGGGATGTTAGATCTTTTAAAAAATAATATCTGCTATCCTTACCAGAAGAATCAGAGAAAAATACACAAAGGCAATACGTGATGTTATAGCAGTAACAGAATAATATGATTTTAAACAAATGAAGTTTGAAAATGTGAGATGCATACTTCAGATTATCAAAGACCTACTTTTTCCTAATTAAAAAAATCAGACCATCTTTTCATTATTTATTTATTTTTAAATGTTTATTTTGAGAGAGGGAGAGAGGGAAAGAGAGTGTGAACGGGGGAGGAGCAAAGAGAGAGGGAGAGTGAGAGAATCTCAATCAAGCATGCTTCACGCTTTCAACATAGAGCCTATCGCGCGGCTGAATCTCACAAACCATGAGATCATGACCTGAGCCGAAATCAAGAGTCAGACACTTAACCAAATGAGCCTCCCAAGTGCCCCTAAACCACCCTTTTAATATTAACTTCATGAATACTTTTTGTAGCAAAATTATATTTCTTAATATAGTAGTACTTATAAAAAATAATGGAAACAGTGATGTTTGGCTTAAACACTTCAGATGATTGAATATTATGTTTTAAAGAAGTAAAACACAAGGGGCGCCTGGGTGGCGCAGTTGGTTAAGCGTCCGACTTCAGCCAGGTCACGATCTCGCGGTCCGTGAGTTCGAGCCCCGCGTCAGGCTCTGGGCTGATGGCTCGGAGCCTGGAGCCTGTTTCCGATTCTGTGTCTCCCTCTCTCTCTGCCCCTCCCCCGTTCATGCTCTGTCTCTCTCTGTCCCAAAAATAAATAAAAAACGTTGAAAAAAAAATTAAAAAAAAAAAAAGTGAAACACAATAAAATACACATCAAACTAAATGACTGTTGAAGATCCTTTCATCTTTTTTTTAAGGATTCCAGGAAAAAGTTCTTCAGCGTATCATACTAAGAAAAAAATAAATACTATGACAATCAACTACTATTGTGCAATATTGTAGAGAGAATTCCAAATATAATACACTTTGTCTTTGCTTAGATTGTTTTTAACCAGATTTTCTCTCATCTTCTCTCTTAATGTTTTTCTCTTCATATTTGATTTTTTATTCACTATGAACTTGATCACCCTTTTTTTAAGTGAATGGACTTGCCAAATTTATTCCTTAGATATAAAATAAAAACCAACATGAGAATTTCTTTTTCACTGACATTAATTTATGAGTCTTTTATCACTTCATTACTTATTCCTTGTGGAAGCCAAATTTGCTCCTTATCTGCATACTTGAATCCGTTTATTCCATGTCCTAAATAAACTGGGGGCAGCTTGGGAAGACAGCAGGAATATGCAACTTTAATAAAACAAGAAATGTAAATATAACAGTGGTGGCTACAAATAGTCAATACTACTTTAATATAGGTACACCTATATTTATGAAATATATTATAAAAATTATATATAGTTTAGAAATATATTTTCAGTTGTTCAGTATTAATGATTTAAAGAAATCTTATGCAAGTTATTTTGTAATATGAATTAACTGGATCTTATGTCATAAGTTTATATTATTTTTCTGATTTTCTTCACATCAAGAAAATCTATTTTGAAAATAGGAAACAAAATTCTGGATTTTACTGGTCACTCCTCCTGACATTTAAATACAAGCCTCACTTAATTTACATATTTATCTTCAGGGAAAAAACTTGGCCACTGCTTTTAAAAAAAAAATGTGGCGCAGAAGCATTTTGGATACTGATTTTTCAGACACACACCATCTGTTGATGATGTGTGAAGACATAATATGAATCATTTAATAACTAGAGCAAATGATCATCATTAAGGAAAAATGAAAATCAATGTTTGGAAACAATTTTTGAATCCATTACACACAGTTAAGTTTGAGTTCTTTCTTATTGCTGAATAAAGAACAGGGTCACCTGAGTTGAAAATGATTTACAAGGCATCTTTACACTAAAAGAGTGTAAGATCTGATAAAGCATCTTCAATCCCTTAATGAGAAAAAAATTATAATAAGAGTATACTAAGATAAGAGAAGTAACTTGTAAGGATAGAGGACAGCATGACAAAATATAACAAATAAAGATGAAATACCTGGTATATATGAAATCGCAAATACGTTTCTTCCAAATGACGCATGCTTAATCTCTCGCACAAAATCTTTGGTGTCAGTTTTAAAACACTGGATTCGACCATTTTCCCTGTCTGCCACACATAATTGGCCCAAATGAGGCACAAGAGCCAAGCTGTGAGGAACCCTGAACTGGCCTGGTTTAGGATTGCTCCCAGAAGATTCTATAGAAGAAAGAAAAATCTCGGCTATACAATTTGTAAAATCACCCAAACCTCTAATGTTAAAGTTTTCTAGTTTTCCAAATTCATGATAGTAAACCATTAAATATTTGGAACCAGGGGAAAAATGAGGTACTAAGTTTGTTCTAGAATATCTCTTACCCACAAACACATTACAGATTTTCTCCCTTTTTGGACAAAGTTTTCAGGTTGAGGCATTCTTTTTCCCTTTCACAAGACTGTGTGTGCGTGTGTGTATGTGTGTGTGCGCGCGCGCGTGTGTGTGTGTGTGTGTGTGTGTGTGTGTGTGTGTGTGTGGTGTGTGTGAGAAAGCTGGCAACTGGGTGCAAACAAAGGCCATGCTTTTCCCACTGGAGGGGACAATTAAATCCTAGAGAATGTGAGGGGTGGCCAATCTCTAGTTCCTAGTGTTACTGGCTAAGAATAACAATTAGAGATCAAGTCTTATTGAGTACCTTCTCCCCACTGTGTGATGAACGTTCCAGTTGGTGAAAATTGCACAATCCGACTGTTGCAGTAACCGTCTGAGACATAGATGGTTCCAGTGTCTGGATCCACAGCCACATCAGTGGGTTGACAAAAGTGATTCTGGTCACTGCCTGGTTGCATGCTCCTTCCCAGGATTAACAGAGGACCGCCTTTACTGTTTGGATCCAGTTTGAACACCTTTTTAACAAGGAACAAAAGCCTTACCCACTTTGCATGGTTACTAGTGGCACACTCCTGCCTTAGAAGACTTTCACAGGCAATTATAGTGTAAGCTCCCAGAGATTTATTTAGAGGAAGATACTTTGTAGAACTGGATGGGACTCTAAAGATCATTTGGTCTGATTCCTTCATTTGATAAGGGAGGCCCTTAGACATTAAGTAATCTGCTCAAGGTCATCCAGGTAATTAGTGGTGAGGGGAGACTAGTACTTGGATGTCTTGTTCCACCCACCTCACACTTCCTTTTGGGTCTCTCCTTGGCTAATGTAATAATAGTACAATGCTCTCCCAATAATACATGAGCAATGAATGTTTACTGAGATGATGTTTGAAGACTCTTACAGTTATGTCTTCTGAGTTCTAGTTGTGTTTTTTTTTTTTCTAGTTTTCATACCTCTTTGCCACTTATTCATAAAATGGTTAGTAGAGCTTATCTTCTGAGAGGAAGACTTTAGGCTATTCTGTGATAGAAATATAATTTCCTTTAAAAACAACAAAAATGTTTTATACATAAACATGAATGTACTAAAGACCTTGAAGGATTTATAGATTAAGGTAGTTTAAAACAACAAGTGACAAAACAGAACTAAGACTTGGGGATGCAGGAAGGAAAAGCAAATGTGGAAAAGCCAAGAAGGAGGGTGGGATGGCCTATACAGTGGTCAGGGTGAAGCCTCACATCAGGCCCTTAAGTGTCCCACCAGCCCTGCAGAGAAGGGTGACTCGGTTACGTACATATTAGCTCTTCCTGGCACTGAGTTCAAAAAGAAAAATTTCAGTTTTGGCAGTTGTATTTTCTTGTTATCAACTTCCTGGGTGACAGAAAAATACCCACACAGCTCTAGAGCATATCAAAAGCATAACTCCATGAACTTCTAGTTGAATAACTGCCAAATGGAAGATTACCTGATGCAGAGCAACGTCTGTGACCCAATAATTTCCGTCTTTATCTATGCTCAAGCCATGGGGCAAATAAAACCTGCAAAATAAAAATAATTGTCTTAATTGTACAATTACTCCCAAAGCCCCCATGAGAGGAATTTCTTGCTAATTAATCTGTAAAGGTAATATAAATTGATAAATTGATAAATGGGTACCTGCATTCCTAAAGACCAACATAAGTTAAATGAAAATGCCTGTTATCATAGAAACCTCCTTGTGACAAATCTTAAATGGCATTTAATCTTTCAAAAACCCATAAGTGAAGCCTACAACCAATTACAAATATTTATTACAAAGTATGGTATATTAAACAACACAAATCACATCAATTTAAAAATGAGTTCAAGGGTAATATTACCATTTTAGAAATGTGCATAAAGCAAATTGTGTAGAAAAATACAAATGGATTTATATAGTTTGAATAGCTTCAGTATACTTCAAGGTAATGTAATGAATGCCGTATTAATATAAAATATTAATTCTATGACTCAAAAGCTTTAAGAGCGTCTCCTAAACACAATAAAACCCAACAGAACATCTTCCAGCAGACAGGGGCTGTGTTCATCTAAGCAAAGTGAAGTAGTGTTCTGGATAATCATTAGAGAAGGTTAATCTATTTAACAAAATCAGTTGGAATGATGTGGGTGGGAGAACTGTAATGTACACAGAGGCTCACAGGCTTAAGGAACTTAGAATTAACAAACACCTGGACAATATCTTAATGTGGTTTGGTCACATGACATCCAACAATCCACAGGCTGTTTGTCAGCTTCTAGCCTTAACCAAGGTGTTGACACCACAGATTCTTTTTTCATGTGCCAAGATGGGAACACCCTGACCTTGACTAATTGACTGAACTAAATCTGTGTTTTGGTGACTGAATGTGAGAGTTATGATTTGCTTTCAATACAGACTCCCCATGGCTGGCCAGGTTCATTCGGCAACAGTTGCTCTGCCTTTCTCTGATTCCCTTCTGGAAAAAGAATGTTTCTGATTCATTAGTAAAGCATAGAAGAGACAGGTTCAAATACACGAAGTGATAAAGCTGGTATTAGGATTTGGCCCCTGACTCCACCATCTTAGAATCCTATAAAAAAAAGTATCACCATCTCCATAAGCAGCTGCACTCAGGTGGATGGATGGCTCCCTGGCTTTTCCTGTGCCTAAGCAGACGGAGCAGGGTCTAGTTCCTCAAGCTGCCAGGTTAAAATGGTTGAGGACACTCTGTAAGCAGGTGCCCTTCCTTTCAATGACCACGAATATCAGCCAACTTTTTTTTTTGGTTGCCAAATGTCATCTAGGAATAAGAGCAAATAATAAGCGGCTTTCAAGGCCAAATTACCTATGCATGCTAAGAAAAGCTAAAAATGCCATTTGTTTAGTCTTCCCTTTGAGATGGGAAGAAAGAAGCCTTTTTCCTTAATGTTGATTACTTGATGAGTTTGGTTATGTAACTTTTACGCTGAAAAAATTTTTTTAATCTTCAAATCTAAGCTGACTAGCAGCTCACTTCATTAGCTATGTGTATCAATGGTTCTATGAAGTTTGAGTACCTATTAGAATCACCTGGGGAGCTTTAAAAGTACTGTTTTGATGCCTGGGCCTCATTCCAGACTAAATCCAATCTAATTTTTCTGTAGTTTCCCAGGTGATTCTAATTTCAGTTTAGAGCCACCTATTTAGAAAATGAAAGATGGGATGGCCCAATTAGTCACCTGCTTTCTTAAGCTCCGCTTTTTTGCCACTGTTGTATAATACACCCTTTACAGGACCAGAGCCAGTGACACACTTTGATAAAATATATGCAGCAAGAGCCTTAATAACAACATAAGTAGGGGAGCCTGGGTGGCTCAGTTGGTTAAGTGTCTGATTCTTGATTTCTGCTCAGGTCATGATCTCACATGTGGGATTGAGTCCCTCATTAGGCTGTCTTCTCTCAGCAAGGAGCCCACTTGGGATCCTCTGACTCCCTCTCTCTCTGCCCCTCCCCCATGCGCTCGCACAGGTGCGCGCTCTCGCTCTCTCTCAAAAATAAAACATTTAAAAAAAATAAGTAATTTAACTCACAGATTTTTTCCACTGGACTGTAGTACTGCAGCATTATTTGGATCTATGACAAGAATAGTGTCTTCTTCAATTGGCCCCAGTCCTCTTTGCTGGTAAACAAACATGCTGTCAAAAGAGCTTAAAACAAACAAACAAACAAAAGCATTAGAATGGAAAATAAACCAATGAGAAAGGTCAATGAGCTTGAGAAATGCAGACCATTCACTTGAGATTCTAAATACACAGTCAACCAAAGAGCTTAGACTTTGATTTCATTCTTTGTCCTTCACATTTCTGTACCTTTGATTACATATATATATATATACCAATATATATAGGGGTAATTACATACATAATTACAAATATAATTACATCTGTACCGTTTGACTGTAGAACTATGCTGCTGAGAGGGGCCAGGGGAACAATGACATGGGGACTGCCTGGAAATGCAAGGTCTCAGACCCACTGAATCTGAAGTCCATACTTTTCACAAGAACCCCAGGTGATTCATATTCACATGAGAATTTAAGAAATACTACCAAGAACTCTTATTTTTTCAAAGCTCCTCAAAATATTTTAATTCAATAGCTATTTTCTTTGAAACTACAGAAGGAAGCATAACTTATTTTAACTCACACTGTAATAAGGAAAGTGTAAATGATAGCAGGAAGGAATATAAAATATGTTTGCTATAGTATTTGCCATAAGAACCGCATGCAAATACAAATATTTTTAAAATTATTTTTAACATTTATTCATTTTTGAGAGACACAGTGTGAGCAGGGGAGGCAGAGAGAGAGAGAGGGAGACACAGAATCCAAAGCAGGCGCCTGGCTCTAAGCTGTCAGCACAGAGCCTGACGTGGGGCTCGAACTCACAAACTGCGAGATCATAACCTAAGCTGAAGTCGGACGCTTAACCGACTCAGCCACCCAGGTGCCCCAACATGCAAATACATAATATAAGGATATAGTATATAATGTTCAAAGTATTTAAAAAATATAAAACATAAATTGATTCTGGAATCATAAAACTTCTTCCATAAAACAACTTTTCTTTAAGTACAAAATGACCAACTACATAATAATATAAAGCTAAAACAAACATGACGGTTTCTGCTTTTTAATTCTAGCTCCCAGGTTATAAAATATTATGAACATATATGTTTATATACATTTTTTCCATTTATATTTCTATATAAATTGCTGGTAGTATCTTTACCTAAATTGACAATTAGCATAGATACTATATTTATTTCAATTCCTGTTTGGGTAATTATTTGAGACAAATGACAAAGATAAAATCTTGTAATATAAGCTTATATAACAGAAAGGTAAATCTACAAATCACAAAGGGACCAATTTATATGTTAAAGAACAAAGAATTGAATTAGCACATAGTTGAGCCATACATATGTGTATCTACATAAAAATATACACAATATATACATATTTTTCCAGACGAGTCAGTGGATGATCAACAAATATTTCTGTAACAGAAACTATTTGATACAGTCAAAGCTGTAACAGAATTTCCTTTATAGAATCAGACAAAGCTGTGAAAAAAACTAATATGTTGTAGTTCAACTGTGTAAGCAAAAGAAGAACCTGAATAATATTAACTATTAATGGAGATACATTTGCAGTTTGGAAAGGCAAAAGAGTGCTCAGATCTGTCACAGACCTATTGATTAGGTTGATATTTGATTGGTTGACATTTTTGTGGAACTTATGTAGAGTCCCAGTAGATGAATAAAAATTTCAAAATTACATTCTCTTGCCATTAAAAAATTCATCACACGATTATTTGAGCTTCTTGACTGTTAGAGTCTTTGGGGATATTTTCCATGAAAGATAACACTAAGTCCCTGAAGTAGTTCTTATTAATGATGCATTCAATTAAAAACAAAATATTGATTCAACTTTGTCAACCTAAAACTTAAGTAATACTGTTTACATATGCTATTACGTGTAGTTAAAACCACACAGCAGTACCTAGAAAAAAAAATACCTGAGTTTATGAAATAGAAGTAACATCACTAACAAAGTAGATTTTCTAAGATATTCATGGGATCTTCATTAAATTGAAATGTGAAATTTTATTAGAACCAATGTAAGAATGTACAAGGTGTTATTAAAACATGGGAGACTGGTAAAGGGCAAACATGATGTAATTCTTTAATGAAACACCAAAGAGTTATTCTGTATCTGAAACTCTATTTTCAATATGAATTTCTATACTAAAAACATCATAACTATTCTTCTAGAAAACAATGGCATTGGATTCAACCATCAGTGTTGTTTTCTTTTTCTTCCAACATGTCTATGATATTGGATAGCATAAGGTCAGCATGTCTGAGACTCAGAGTATGCTATAAGGTTCACATTCATGTACAATAGAATAGTCTCTTCATTTATGATCTGTTTTAAGGCATATTCTTCATTATCTAGGAACATTCCAGTGCTTTATGACAGCACCATAGCAGTCTAAATAATGTGAGAATTATGCTTTCCCTGCTGTAAGGAGTTAAAATCTGTTTCCTCTTTTTTGAAAAGAAATTTTGAATTGAACTGTGGATTCATATGTACTTCTCTCTTCAAAAGTAGCATTTTGCACAACTACAATACAGCATCATAACTAGGGTATTTATGGATATTGCTAAAAATCTACTGATTGTATTTAGATTTCCTTTTCCCTTTTGTATTTTCTAAATTTTTCATGTATTCTCGCAGTTTATTGGATTGGGCATGAAACATACTAGTGTATTATTTATCTACTTTGCCCCCACTTGTGAGTTAGTAATATGGAAAGTTACCAAGTCCTCATAGTTCTTACCAAGTGCTATACACTTGATACATAGTGTTCTGACCCACTACTGATACTTAATAATAGTGGCACTGTATAGTGGCAACAATGCCTACTGTATATCCCGATAAAGCTGGAGCATAACAGATCTCAGCATACCTATAGCTGCACATCAAGAGACAGTCACTCAGCTGATTGGCTGGCCAGTCGCGATCCTTTCATTTGGGATAGTGGAGCTTTGTGCCACTAACAGTTCGTGCATGGTAGTCACACAGGGCAAGGGACAGAAGAAGTTGAAATTTTTTCTTAAATGGGAAAGTCACAAACATACACATGCACACCAAATCTGCCAAATAAAGTAGTTTATAAATTCCTGTAATTCAAAGAACGGTAACCCTTGAACAGTTCACAAATGGATGTCAGATTACAGAACTGGATATACTGTTGCTATAGCAAACTGCTTATTTAGTGTTCTAAAGCAGCTACCCCACATTATATGCTGCAGAGAAGTCTTTATTTCAACCACATTTAACTTTTTACAGGATATAATAATACCCTGCAAATTTCACACAGTGCCTGGAGCACTGCTGACTTTTGTTTGCTTCTCTGAAAACACACTCAGTCAAAAAGACTGAACTATGGTTCATGGGCGGGAATTCATCACTTCTTTATTTTAGCAGTTTGAATCCCCCATTAATGGTTTTGCACATTAGCAGCCAATCAAATAGTTTAGATAAGGCTGAGAAGAAATGCTCTGCTATATTCACACAAAAAATAAACTCCAGTAAGAAGAAAATAAGCTTCTGTGCCATCAATCAAAATTAAGGGAATGCAAAATAAATAATAGCAACTGAAGAGAGAAGTATAATATAATGTTGCAATTACATAAATTAAGAAGCTGGAGAGAGAACCATAGGTTTTCTCTTTCTTTCCTTTTATGTTTTAATTTTAATTCCAGTGGAGTTAATACATAGTGTTATATTCATTTCAGGTGTACAATACAGTGATTCAGCACTTCCATATATTACTCAGTGCTCATTATAAGTGTACTCTTAATTCCTTACACCCAGTTCACCTATCTCCCTCCGCCCCGCCCCCCGCCACCACCTCCTCTAACCATCTGTTAGAACTGTAAGTTTTCAAGTGAGAAAATAAGTGGAAAGATACCCTCAATATTAGGAAAGCAAAGATATACCATATAAAGGCCAGAGTTTTTAAGTGGAATATACTTAAATAATATGTTAAAAACACTCACTTCTGAATATATACACATTGCAAAAAATCTCTGTGAGGAGGAAATTAGGTAGACAGACAAAGAAACCAGTATGACTCTTTAGTGCCCCAATGGACCTAGCAATGGAGACATCACAAACAGGGATGAAAAGAACAAAGAGCTAGGTATTATAGCACCAGCTCTGCTGGGTCAGTAAAGCCACTGAGTAGAAGTCACTGAACAAAGTGCTTTTTGTTACTCAAGAGAACGAGGCACTTATTAAAGTCCTCATTTTTTTGGACTAGGGAACTGCAGGTAAAAGGAGTGCAAACATCTTCATGCAGGTCTCAGAGCTAGAAAATGGTAACCAAGGTTCAAACTTAGGTTAGCTGTCTTAAGATATATATATATATATATATATATATATATATATATATATATATTTTTTTTTTTTTTTTACATATTTGGATATTTATACATATAGTCTCCTCTTAGTAGGACTGACCTCACTGGACTGGAGAATCTCCCTGCCAGTTATCAAACTGAATGTGTGTATGCAAAAGCGATAGAAGAATAGTCACATAACGAAGAACTAGAGAAAGTAACATAAATCTGGAAGAAAATGGTTTGAGTGGCAAATGACAATGTGAGAGAGAATGCTAGAATATGGAAACATTCTTTCTGTAGAACCCCTCATGATTTTCTCTCAGATATGAAGGTACTAAGGTACCATTCAGTCACTTTGAGTTCTGTTTTACAGGTTCACTTAATTCTTAAATGAAGCAGATATCTTAACTGAGGCTCCAGAAAACCAGTGAGACAAATCTTGAACCGATTTTTCTGAAAGGATGCAGAGAGATTTCTGAAACAATAGAGCTTGGCAACATTCCATAAAGCACTGATGAAGACATGTTTTGTGAGCTATTTGGGGGGCAAATGGGAGAAGAATCCCAGAAGACCACATATCTAAGAACAAAACTTTGCTAAGCCAACCACTGAACTATTCAAATTTTATAAACAACATTTATGAAGATATGAAAGGCATGTACATGAATAGACTTGATACAAAGCTGGGAGGGACAGCTCATTCTCTGGTTAAATAATATCTATAAATTGTTAAATCTAATGAAGGGAAATATAATTGGAATAAAGTCCTGAATTCAGTATTTTTAAAACACCACATAAGTGGGGTGCCTGGGTGGCTCAGTCAGTTGAGCGTCTGACTTCAGATCAGGTCATGATCTCACAGTCCGTGAGTTCAAGCCCCGCGTCAGGCTCTGTGCTGACAGTTCAGAGCCTGGAGCCTGCTTCGGATTCTGTGTCTCCCTCTCTCTTTGCCCCTCCCCTGCTCATGCTGTGTCTCTCTCTGTCTCTCAAAAATAAATATATGCTAAAAAATAAAAACACCACATAAATATAAATTTCCAGTAAAAGTTTTATGAAATGTATTTAAAGATTTTAGCAGATTCAACACACAACAAGATGATATGAATGCTGAATAAGAGTGAATACAAACTTTTTACAGTGAGAGATATCTAGAATACACATTAAGGATAGTAATTGCATTGCTGAGCAGATAATACATGAGGTATTGTGGCCACTTCTCCACAAAACACTTTAAAAGGATGAGAAATCAAACTACCTTCAGATGACAGTATCATGTCAGCATACAGACTGGTTGATGGCCTGGGGATACTTATTCCAGAGAAGAGAAAACTTTCTTCAAATGTGTAAGTAATTGCCATGGATAAATGGGAGTAAGTTCACCCTGCGTTAGGTTGTCATGCAGGTGGAGTTAGGAGACTCGGATTTGAGTTTAACATAGTGAAGAACTTTATAACAGCTAGATGAGTCCCATAATTGGAAAGTATGTCTCATATCATAGGGAATTTCTTGGTACTGAGAGTCCAAGCACTGGATGACTGTGGAAGATCTTCTAAGAGGTGTGTGTACATTAGGCGGGAGATTGGAGGTGAGCTCTCTGGTGCACAGTTGCTCTTCTGGGTGCCCAATGTCTGCTGCCCCACACTGAGCTAATGAAACTTCAATGTTTCTTTAGGTGACCCAACATTCTAAGCCCGCTGTCGGTGCATTTGCTTCTGATGTCAACTCTATTCCTACATTCCAGACACAGAAGAAAAAAACTCAAGCTAAGCCAAAGAGTGGATTTTATTTTTTTGCCACAATGACTGGTTTGGAGATAGAGGAGACATGACCCAAGTCAGACCAAAAAATATGCTAACAGACTCAATTTAAGGATTTTCTGTTGACCTGTCCAGGACACAGACTACATCTTCTGTGAGACTAGTGTGATAATGTGATTCTGAAGCTGAAAGCAGGGACAGAGATCAATTGGGGCGCAGGAATGGAGCTAACCAGGAGAAAATTTGTTAAAAAATGGATCCTAGTGATGTCATCTGGATTACCATACCCTTGAAGTTTTCACTTATACAATCTAATCTATTTCTTCTTTTCCTAAGGTAGTTTGAGTTGTTTTTCTCTCTCACTGAAAGAATTCCAAGTGATACAACTTCCAACTTTCCTTTCCACTCCATGTGGAAAACTTACTAATTGTACAAAGGAAACAACTTTTTAACACCTAAAAATAAGGGGTAAAGCCCATGGTTTAGTTAAGTGGGTATGTGATGTGAGTCTTGCACAGTGGAACCAGAACCATAGCTGAGATAAATAAAAGAAAGGCCAGGAAGCAAGATTTGACAGCAGTCTGGATTTTAAGACTGAGACCCAGGAACAGCTGTTACTGAGGCAGGAGCTACCCACCTCCTGCTGGGACACATTTCAACTTGAAAAGAGCTCTAGCTGTGATGCCTCCCTAACACCAGGACAGACCGCAGGCTCTTAAACATTTCATTACATCCTTCTGATAATAGGCATTTCTTATTGCAGCTAGAAGAAGCTTCTTAAAGTAGCCATATTGTAGTCAGAGATGGACAGGAAGGAAAATGGAAATCAAATACTGACAGGGAGTGATGACCACCTTTCAGGAGGTCAAGTGGTTTATTATTAATTATTATTATTATTATTATTATTATTATTTCAGTTTGGTTGCCATGCTTATTTAGCATGGTTAAATAGAAGAGTAAGGGGGTGATCAGGGAAATCAGGTAGAAATGAAGAGTAATACTACTTATAAAAAAGTTGATATGATGATATCAAAGAGCTTTGGGTACTAAGTATTAAGTACGGATTATTAATATGAAGCATGCCTAATAGTTAAAGAATGATCACATCCTAAAAATTAGGGGACACAGAGTGCTTAGTTTTAGAGCAAGTCCTGACCTTAAGGAAACTACAATTTTGTGAACATGAGAACTATCAGGATGAGAAAAATTCCAAGGAAGATTAATACAGGATTTCTCACTACTCTATTCAAACAGTGGTAGCAATAAGAATGCAATTTCCTCCCAATGTTTAATGTCCATTGTCTCTCACCAGTACATCATAAATTTTTCAGGAAGGTGCTGTCTTTTTCTTTTTACAATCCTTGGATATTTAATGAGGGAGAACAAAAACTATGTACTTTGCCTATTTTATATAATGCAGCTTATATATGAAGGATCGCTATGCATGACTGTTCAAAGAACAGAGCCTACAAATCCAAACCTATTTTTCTAAAAAAATAAAGAGTAATCCACTTCTAATTCTCTTCATGAATAATAAAGCAGACAGTGGTTAAAAGCAAAGAAGTACATTCCAGAAGAGAATTTCCTTGCAACCACTGACTGAAAAGGCTGCTAGAGGCCAATGGACACTACAAGAGAGACACAAGGAAAGACAGCTAACAAAATTCTTACACCTGAAAGATAAAGATGAATAAGAAAGAAGAAATAGAGATTTAATAAGTTAAATCAGCACATCTGCTCTGAAGAAGTCTTGCATTTTTAACAACACCCTTTTGTTGGTGCCATTTATCGGGATAAACACACCAGGGCTTTGGCACTGAAGCTGGAATCTATTTGCACATGATACTGGTTATCTAGATGAAAGCTAGATGCCAGGAAAAAGCAGTTCTTGAGTGAGGACTATCATATAAGTCACAGAAACTGTTCTTATGTGGCTCCTATTTCAGTGTTGTGTCATCGTCTCCCACCCCAAGCTGGCCTTTACTGATCCCTTCTCCTGTGAAACTGTTCCAGCCTCTGCTGTTTACTTGGAATGAGTATCACATTCAAATGGAGACTTGGACTTTATCCAATTTAGCTTTAGCCAGCTGAAACAGTATCAATGGGAGAAAATGATGCTGTAATTTTCTCCTCTGGTAAAATGTGGCTAGAAATCCATGCAGAAAATGTAGCAATATTCATTAAAACGAAGAATATGCTACAATGAATAGTAATAGTTTGCTTTTAAAAGCACTTGTTAAAATACCATTAGATGTTCAATAATGACTGAGACGATGTAACAGAGATGTATGAATACGAATATTGAGTTCGATTGCTTTGAACTCTGAAGTGATTCCTTTCTCAGATTCCATTTTCAAGTGTGACAACTGGAGAGGACAATTACACAGTAACCAAACTACCAATGTATTGTGAAATGCTGAATGAGTGCCATCTTGACCTGCACAAAGAAAAATACTTACACGTTTGTGTGACAGAGCAGAGTTAGCACCAGCATAAGTATAATCACTATCTCTGAAATTAGAGGGAAAAAAACAACTGAACTATATATGTAGGCTCTCCGTTTTCCAAATGAGACCCTACAGCTATACACTTGAAAGGAGAAGATTCGTTACAGTTAATTGTTAGTTTAAGATTCACCTTCATATGCACATTTGTGATAAAATAAATGAATAAATGGATATTTATTACTCAGGAGAGTTGAGACCAACCTTTTAAAAATGTCATCATGTGAATGTGCTCACAATCCTATAAAACGCAATATTGCAAAGTGGGCAACTGGGCCAACCCTGGAGTCAGATGAAAACGAAGTGAAGCTTGGTTTTGCCATTTTCTAACTCAGAGACGTGGGGCAAAACACTTACCTCCTCTTGGTTTCATCTGGAAAATGTGAATGATGGTGATAGTAACAGTGCCCAGCTGTTGTAAGGTGATTTAGGTAAACATTTAAAACAGTGACAGACCCACAGTAAACAATAAATGTTAGACATTTTTAGTCAAAATCCTTCTAAGTAGATAGTGGAAGGTAGAATAAAAGGTTGGAAAGAGAAACCCAAAGGAAAAGCAGGGGAATTAGTCCTCGTGTTATTCTTAAGTCTTTGGTGCTCATAAAAAGAGAAAATTTGAGTGATAAAGTTAATCTGTATGAAAATATGAAGTCAAGCTACTATTTCTATACATGTGGTGGCTAAACTGGTTCAACCATAATCTCCAGAAGATTAATTGTTTTCACTGCTGTGCAGCAGTCTGATGGAAAAGGAGAGTCCAATGGTCTTAAAGTGGTTCTTTATGCAGCATGCACACGGAAATAACAAAGTGTTTTCTTGTAGTCAACTAGTAACTTTTCTTAGTTGATCATTTCTCAGGATGCACTTTCTTTGAAGTCTTGAAACGCCTCAGCAAATGTACTCTCTTAACTGCCTTTTAATATTATCCTCCTTAAGAATGTGAAGGTGGCTTCAAGGACAAGGGAAGAAAATGGTAAGTAGGCAGAATCAGATTGTCATTGTCTTTCCATCAACTAGTTTGTGAAACTACTTTAATTGTTTTAAAATGCCCAAGACTTCCTCTCCATTACTTATCAGAGTCATGCATTAAAAGGATAAATATGGTTTGCTCACAAAAATCAAGTTCACAAAGAACCTTGGTAGTTCTCTTACTATTACCCTAGTTTAACAAAAAGTGATGCATGCCACATTTATTTTCATTTACACCCTGAAGGAAAAATATTACTTACTTTCCATCCCAGACATGGTCACCTCTGTGGAAAATCACCAGGTTATTCTTAGGGTCCAGAGCCACCCCAGAGACCTGGCCTGGTAACAGGTATACTCCAGGCCAATCCAGTGATTCTTCGACATGGAAATCTATAAGATAAATACAGACATTTGGTGTAAAAAGGAAAGCTGTATAACCTCATGAAGATGCACAATGGTTATAAGAAACTCATGCAGTAATGTCACTAGATGCAAAGAAAAAAAAAAGTCAAGCCGTGCTCTAAATAAATAAACCACATGCACATGCCGAGTAGCTTCCTGAGCTATGAAATGAAGTGACTGTGAATTTGTTTGGGGACCGTATGCCCTCTTTTCCTCTTGGTAACATGCCTATGAAAACAGCTTACCCGGAAGTCCTTATAGAACAAATCTGAGACTACTTTCTTCTTGACATGATTATTTAAAAATAGTATGTTTGGGAAATAAGACCACATGGATGACATCATTTTAATACAGAGCTTTTACGTGTGAATCAATAGCAAGCATGGGCAGTAAGCCTGTGTGTGTGTGTGTGTGTGTGTGTGTGTGTGATCTGACTCCTGTGTAAATTCTAGATGTTCAATAGACACAAGACCCTATAATAAACCATCGCTAATTATATCGTACAAGGAATCTATATAAGATACCAATCTCATTTCTCTGAATGTGAGGGTTCCTATAGCAATGGGAATGGAGGGACACTCTCTTTCATGGCTTATATTTCACTGTTTCCTGACACAAGAGAAGGGAAACATAACAAACTCTGTGACTCTCAAGTTATTCTGATTTCTAATCAGAGTACCTTTATACTTAGAGAATACCTGCATTTATTTGTGTTAGGCCCTTTTATAAACATGCTTATGAATAAAGAGGTATGATGTATGAAGTAGCTGTACTGACTGAGGATATAAAGTTATGAAGATACTGTGAAATCAACTGTATCAGTTCCATATTTCTTTCCCTCTCAAATACTTCAACAGAGATGCCGAGAGGTAGAAATGCAGCAATTCGAGTCTCGTTTCTCCTTCCCATCCTCTGGAGGATGTGGCAACATGCAGTGAAATCCCTAGAGTCAGGCATTAAAGACTGGAGGAAGAAAGGAAAGCACAGGGCTTGTAGGATCAGCTTATGAAAGCTTGAGAGCATGCTGGTATGAGAATAAACACTTTTGAAGTAATTTTCTCAACTGTACTTAAGGAAATAGTACTGCTTCATTCAAAGTCTTTTTACCTCTGCACATTTAATTTTTTTCTTTAATAAAAATTAAGAAAACAGCACAACTGAATACCTAGGTCAGTTCTGCCTACAACTTCTGCAGAAGCATCTTCAAGTATTCACTAAGTGTATTGTCTATGTAAGGCATTGCTAGATTCTGGGAATAAAACATGGCTTTTGGCCTTGAAGACCTTGTAGAATAAAATGAGAAAAACAGAAACCAAATACTTATGACACACTGTAGTGATGGAACACAGGAGAGGGCCCATAATCCTTCCTGGGGCTTGGCTGGGAGAGGGTAGGGTTAAGGTTAGACCTGGGAGATTTCCCAGAGAAATAAACACTTGTGTATGCACTTCAAGGTAAGTGAGGAGTTCACTGAGTGCAGAAGCGAGCAGAGAATATTTTGGTCAGAAAGATCAAAAGCGAGGATGTTTACAATTGCAGAATGTGTTTCAAGATCTTTAATCTGGAAAGGATACCTCTCTGTGTCCAGGTGGGGCTTAGGAGAGCAAAAGGCGGGATTAACAGACCTGGAGATCTAGTTTAGGCTGGAAAATATATTGTATACCATATGACAGAGTATGGATTTAACAACGAATGAATGTCAGTCTGAGCTGTGGTGTCTTGATCTATACGAAGATTAATTTTGAGGCATGCTGCAAGTATATTATTAGTATCAGTAAAACACACAGTTTGGAATAATTTACTTTTGAAATATATTAGGGCCCATGAGAATGTCATTCTCACTCACGTGTTTTGATACGCCTTCTTGAGTTGAAGAGAAGGGGGACAGAGTTACAGCTGGCACGCTTACATTTGCAAACAATTCTGGGCACAGCAGTGGATGTGAATGGGGCTGCTCAGATGAATAATATTCATCATCTATCACGTTTGTCATAATAGGAAAAAAGGACGCAAATTGCTGCTACAGGCGACTGGTAGCCACTGAAGGTTTCTAAGCATGGGGTGGCATGATTAAAACTGTGTTTTTGAAAGTGAAATCTGGAAGCAGTGGTATGAGCATGACAATTAGAGATGTCTAGATAGATCAACAGATGGATAAATCATCCCCCAAAGAAAATGTTTTCAATTATTTTAAAGTTCTCAGGTTGTATGTCATTCACTCCCATCTCCGTTACAGCTTGTCCATTTGGTGGTCATTGTTCTATGCTCATTCATCAGCTCCTGAAGAGTCCGGATGGTCTTCAAGGCAACCTTGAACCTCATGATAACACAGATATTTAGCTGCTTTTCATCAGATTCTCAGTGCCCGGAACTACTGCACCCAGATGGAACTTCTTGAGGGCAGGGATTGTGTCGTATTCACTATTTGTTGTAAAGTCTTAACACAGCACCTGGCTGCCTGTTATGGCCTAATAAATACACTAAACAGAATGCTGTGGTCCAGTCTACTTATTTATGTTGTCAACCAGCACTTAAGCACCCTTATAATCTTATATTTCACTTGTACTACCTCTTTTTACTCTCCACACTGCTGAAGACGTTAAGAGACTCAATAAAAATGCTAATTGGCTAATCATTTTTATTAAAGAAAATAAACAGATATGTTTCCTAGAACATTTCTATTCAGTGGTTCATCCAGCAGGTACTGGAAGCTAGGTGCTCATGAAGGTCCAGAGATACTAATTCTGATAAAAAATAGATGCAGCGTCCAAAATAAACAAACCGGGACACATGTGAGTTTCATTAACTATTGGAAATATTGCATAATCAACTTTAAACTGGCTATGAATGACCCCAATTACCAATGACCTTAGATTGGTAAGCACTCAAAAGTCTGCTAAAAGCATTGACTGATAGGTTGTTAACAGCTTATTTTGTCACATATGAGAGTCCATTTGGTTGGAAATTTTCAAGAAGGAAGAATAGTGTAAATAGAACATATTATTAAAATGTATAGGTTTGGTGAATTTTCAAAACAGTAAAGGTAATATGTAAGGAAATATATAAGAAGAAATATATATACTGTGAGTACTGAGTCAATGCAAAGGAGAACTACTTTGTGCATCGCAAAATTTTTAGAGAGGTTATATTATTTAAAATTTCATTTAAAAATACCATCACACGCTTTTAAGATTACCAACCCAAGACCTCAACATTCTTAGGATCTAGGTCTCCAGGTTAAATAGAAATTGTAAAATAGTTACAGAAAAACTGAGTTCATGTCTCCTCTGTGAACATTAGCTCAGTTAATTGATGTTTTTGCTTCCAGTGTCACCATCTTTTTCATTATTAGGTGGTTAAAAGCTGTTCCCTTTAAGATTAGATGATCAAGATTCAAAGCAGTCTTTTAGGACTAGTGGTCTAGGTATATGGATGGAGTCAATAACATGTTTCTCCAATCCCTGCCTGTTGCTACATGAGAGTCATAGAATGTCAGAACAGTACTGGGTCATCCCAGGTCGTTTTCTCACTTCACAGGAAAGGAACTGTGGGCTTGGACCAGACTTCAGTTGTCAATGTCAAGATTGATTATTTTCTAGACCCCAATTAAGAAATATTTCAAATCCTTATTAAAGAAATTACATGATAAAATATATTTGGGTTCTAACTTAAACCTAACTTTTTCAATCATGGAGAAGTTAAAAATTAAGAATTCATATTTTTCTTAGCTTTCATTTAAGAGGCGATTCAGTATGTGACTAATGTTGTAGCCTTTCAGTTTTAATTTGAATATTAATACAAATTTCTTAGGCATGACATCTGGCAAGCCATTCCCAACTCTGTCAGCTGCTCTAAATTCAGATGTCAAATAATAGGATTTTTTCAGAGGAATTCTTGCACTCATTATAAAGGTCAATGTGCAGCCTCATATTCTATATATTTAGAAAAAAAGTTAACGACCTTCAGAAAAAAATAAACATTACTATTAAAATTATATCAATAAATCACTAAGAATTAATGAATTATACCTTTCCAAGAAAGAGATTAATGTAGTGATCAATGCTACTTTCATATGAAATTATTAATATGCATTTAAAAGGGCATTCATTTATCTGTGTTACAGAAGAAATGACAGAATTAAGTTAAGAGAAAATCTAATTTTAAACCCAGAGCTGTGACTTCAGTGTTACGTAATTAAAAGATTAGTTTTAGTGAAATCACTAGATGACTTCAACAAGAACAAAATGTAATGGCTGCTTTTTCTACACTTGGGAATTCTCACCTAGTGAGGAAAGGTGACTTATTTTGGGCAGAGACTGTTACTCATCAGAAGTGTCGGCCATAGCGATAATTAACTGAAATCAGATGAGAAATGTTTATAACCAAGTCAGAAAGAAAACAAGGATTAAATTACAGTGTTTCATTTAATGAGGATGAAGTGAGGAAGAGAATTTAGACATAGGGGCCAAAAGCATTAGCAGAATTTCTTTTCTTTTTAAAATTTAATTGCAAATGAGATCTTCGACTTGGTCAAAATGTTTGGATGCTGACTGAGAAAGTATGATCAAAAGTAATCTACACCAAGAGTTACTGCAAGTGTAGATGAGATGACAGGATGATTGGAAAAAAACCTGTCATCATGCTTCCCTCCTGCATGCCTGCCTTCCTACCTCTCTCTCTCTCTCTCTCTTATCTATCTATCTATCTATCTATCATTTTATATTATTGTGAGGCAGAATAACAAAGTGATTAAAACCAAGACTTGAGCAAATCTTGGTTCCTTCAGCTATGGCACTTTAGGCACATGACTTAACCTTTCTGTGCCTGTTTCTTCCTCTCTAAAAGGGTTTATAAATAGGGTTGTTATGGGGATTAAATAAGTTAATGCATCTAAAACACTTAGCCTGGCTCACAGTGAGGGCTATGTATATGTTTGTCTTTATTAGTCTCCTTCCCTCCAGGGATGAAATTTCAGCCAACTGAATGCCTTATTTTACCTGGTAATTCTATAAGATGTGAACCTAGAGGTAAGCATATGACTGAAATATAGACTCTGAGTTGATTAAGAGTCTGTGAATACTTTGATAAGCATCACACACATGCAGATACTATTTTCTGTTCACAGGTATACAATACATGCTGAACCAGGCTTCCATATGCTAGCAATAGCATTCCAATCAAATCTGCCACTGAGAATATAGTTTTAAATTTATTTTTCAGTGAGTGTGGTTTCCAGAAGGCCACTAGAATAAAGACTAGGATTTTGTTCCTATCCTACGAATATTGTCTCAATATAAATATCAAATTAACGGTAAAAAAACAAATGATGTTAGGTGTAAAAATGAGTGTATTTGCTTCTCAGTTTACCTAGTCGGATATTTCCACACTGTACATCATGTATCACAGGAAAACGTCAAGGCAGGTCAATGTAAGTGATCAGAGATTTGAGAGCCACACACTGCCATTACGACAGAACACTGCCAAGTCATTTTCTGAATTTATCAAATTAGAGTGCCAAATTTTACAGCTTTCCTACACTTTCCAAGAAAATTCTCTCATGGGTGCTGCTTAAGTTATAGTAATTAACATTTACTCCTATTGCTTTGGTGTTTAAAATTTTGAAATCCTAATCCGACATGATGTTAACGGTGGCAATTATAATCATATGTATTGTTAATGTATTACATTTATTTAATACTTTGTGTGTGCCAGAAACTGTTCAAAGCCCTTTCCATGCATTACCTGGAATACATGGAAGTATTATTTGACCCTCACTAAAACCCTATGAGGACTGTACTGTAATCATCCTCATTTTTATAGATGAGAAAACTAAAGCCCAGAGAATTTCTTTTCTAATTTTTCCTACGGACCACATAATAAGTGGTGTAGTTAGGATTCAAAGCCAGGAAGTCAGGCTCCAGAGTCTGAAGTGATCCACAGCATACAACCTGCGTGGAATGGTTTTCAGATTTTATTTTGGCCAAATGCAGAACTGTTCTGGGGTGAGCTGAATCATGTGTGCGCAGTGCACGCATGTGTGTGTTGTATGCATGCATGTGTGTACGTTGTGTGGAGACTGCAGCTATAGCTTCCTATGTGAGGCACGTCCTTTCCAAAAATAGCTGCAAAACCTCTGTGCTAGTCTAGCTACACCTGTCCGGGAAATTTCCCTGTTTCTAATGTTGTTCTCACAACTGTTGGGACAAGAGTTTTCAGAACAGACTCACCACAGGTCATGAAGACAAGACTTAGAAAGAGGTGCTAGTTGTGGATATTTGCGCTCTTAGAGACACGCTGAAGACACAATACTTAACCATCTTGTTCTCGGGAATGCTAAAGGCTTCATAGAAAAGATGGAAGATGTCATTCTGGTTGTGCTCTTCATGCAGCTGTGTCCAATGATGCTCATCCCATTATGAGGTGGGGATTCAAGTTTAAAGGCAGCTGCCAAGGTATGGAACTAAGTGGAATTCAGACAAATCTAAAAGTCCACAAAATGGTGTTTTTGAAACCATGAGGTAGTTCTGGGCCTACCACATATAGTCACATCCAGATTTTTGAGCCGATCCAATAATTTCACCTGTGATCTCTCAAATCAGCTGGATGGGATACATTACTGTATTGTAGTTCCAAAGTATGGTCCAGTCAATGAAATCCAAAGTGCTGTGGCATAAAATGCTCCTGTATTGGATTGTGCTAGTGCCATGAACTGTGGACATTAGAACAGAGTCCTAAGTGGAAGCCTCCAGCTTGTCAGCAGTTATGGCCCAGAGCTCCAGGGAGGCATATCTGAACTGGGCGAACAAGTTAGCTCAGTGTTTTGAGCAAAACTGTAATGAAGTGTAAAGAACTAGGAAGTGTACATTCTAGTTTTAAATTCAGTTATAAAGTCCAAGTTTTAAATTCAGACTCTGTGACCTCACTGAAATGGGTTAACTTCTCTAGGCTTCAGTTTCTTCATTTAAAAATTAAAATAGGTCTCAAAGGCATCTGAAATGAGTAGGAGCTATAACATTAAGCAACACCATAGCCTCGCATTTTTGTTTGAGTAATAATCTCATATGATAAACTACCTTCTTCTTTGAAGGTAATATAATTTCTTACAGCAAATTAGGCATTTAGGGAGACAGTTCCTCCAGACTATTATAGGGTCCCCTTCTCAGCTTTGTCTGAAGTAAAGAAAAGGCTATGAGAACAACAATGGGAGATTATCCATCAAATTTATCCCCCTTGCTCATACCCTGGGAAATATACATGAATTAGACTACTAATGTATTTTACCAGGGTGTTACATGCTAATAATGCCTACTTTCTTTTTTTGCAAATGGAAGTTTCCTGAGGATAGGGCATTCTCTGGCTTACACAAGGGAATGAAACATTTTCAATTAAGGTTAGGTTTTATATTGTGCTATGGTAAACAGTGACAGAAGGGTGAAAAGAAAAAGACTTTCAGAAATAGCTTACCTAAATATGAATTTTGCTATTTTACATTTAACGTTTAAAAGGTTTTTGAATCAGAGTAGTGAAATAACACTAAAATAAATCATTGCAGAAAGGAAACACAGGCACATTTTCTTTCTATAATGAGGATCTGTGCTGTATGTTTCTATGACTCATCATTTTATTTAATTCAGTGACGTTTACCCACATATTTTAAATGAAAGGAAATTTCCTGACCCAGATCCTGAAGCAACATTTTACTCCTGGACACTGCCATTTTGACCACCCTATAAGGTATGAGATCTGGCAAGTAAATGTATTTGGGGTATTTTAAATATTTCTTTCTTAGAAAAGCTAACTAGGTTTTAGGAATACAATGCCCTAAGCCAAACTATGATTTTTACATGCATACTTATGATACCTATAGGTAAATTATAAGAACCACATTATTTCAAATCCAGGGTAACAAAGAGAAGTCATGGGATAAAATATATTGCAACTCTAACATTTCGCACTTGAATAGAATTGTACTCTTGCCAAAGAAGCCCTTCTGCCTTTTATATTTTCATATCGTATGGGTTACCATTTGCTGTCCTTAACATAGAGGTTCAGAAAGACCCTCAAGTCTGTCTATGAAATGGATAGGGACGTGATAAACTGCAGATTTTCTAGGCACCACCCTTGGAAATGTCAATTCAGTTGTTCTTAGGTAGTATTCGGGAGTCTAGATTTTTCATAAGCACCTTAGGTGAGGTGATTCTAATGCAGTGGAGTTTAGGAAACCCTCTTGAGAAATAGTTTCATTAGATAAATTTAGGAGTTAGAGCAGGGCTGACTCTGTTTAAGTACGAAGATGTAAAAAACTGAGTCCCAGTACACCCCATAGAAAGTATTAGACCAGACCCAATGGACAGTGCTTGAAACTTCTGTGTGAGCAAAAGGCACCACATGCTTTTTTTCAATTATAAATAAAAATCAGCTGGGTGTTGAATAATTTATGGCTTACTGCAAAGCTGTATTTGAAAACACCAAGCTGGCAGCCTGAGCCATTCCAGCCCACGCATGGACAGCTGCCATGCACCCATATCTGTTACTTTTTTGGAGATTATCTCCACATGCTGTATTATCTGGCTTTCCACATTAGCAAGTAACATGAAACACAATCAATATGAAAGAGGCCACAATACAATTAAAGACAAAGATGAGGCATCTATAGCTTGCTGGTACAGAAACCTGAAGGGAATAAGGTATTGTCCTCTAATTATGGAAGCCATAACCAGAGGAATCCTGGTTAGAAATAAAGATAAATCTGATAGTTTCTGAGTTGCTGGAGGTCCCCCCAGGAAAGAAAAAAAAAACAAAAAACTAAACTAAATTTTCAATTAAGATAGTAATTGATAATGGAACTTAAGAAATCAAAATCATAAAAATGGTTATATTTTACAAGTCAATTGGAAAAGAATGCTGGGAAATAGAAGATTCCTTTGAGAGGACCTTAATTACCTTAAAAGAAGGTAGCATATAAGCATTTCATACACTGAGACTTTACAGATCAGGTGTTGAATTTTCAGTTTCTTTCCATTGAGCAAAATAGAGAATACTGATTTGGTAAGAATTTGTTATGCTGAATTTCACGTGCCACTCTCCGAACACGATCTAGATATTTTTGGTCCTGGTAATTCTGGCTCATCAACTGAACAGAAGCTGAATTTATGAACTATTGGACCAAAACAAAAATAAAACCTCAAACAAAGGTGGTATCTGATAACCCAAATCATAGTAATGTTTTTTTCTCATGAGTTTTTTTTTTTAATCGATAAGTATTTTCACCCATTCATTTTTATTCCCTTCAGATTTTGCTAATGTGGATTGTAGCATTTCATAGTTTGTTCTTTAAAAGAAGCCCTAAACGCACCTCCTGTGTGTTCGGGTTCCCAGGTGCCTTCACCAGGTAGGGGCTGCTGTAATGACAAAACTCTGCTTTCTGCTGGCCTCAAAGTAGACTCTAGTCTGTGGAATTTGTGAATTCTGTCTCTGACAAGAATAGCATTGCCCCTCTCCTCGTGCTCTGCACTCTCTCTGGCATCAGATCGACCAAGATCCTTCTTTTGGACTACATTTGCAATCTCAGCTACCAGGTCTGACTCTGATTCTGCCTTTTCTGTAGGATTATATTTATGCACATGAACAACATCTTCCCTTTCTCCTAGCAGCTTGGAAAGTAGTGAATAGAAATCACCTGTGGAAAAAAGAGAAGAGAGAAGGGGTGGAGGGTTGATAAGATTGCAAACTTTACAAAATTTTGTGCCTTAAAAATACCATTGCCTGATTCGTCATAATAAGTGAGAGAGAAGGTTGCTCTCAGATGTTTAAGCATCAGGGGAAAAAGGATGATTTTCCAGAACAATGAAAAAAATAATAGGCTTCACATTTCATTTTATATACCACCTATGTCCTTCTATTATCTCAGAAGCCAATAACACCAGATAACCTCTATTTGCATATTAGTGGAAACAAAACGATGTGCATGTGATTGCACGGCATGTTTCAGTAAATGGTTTTCACAGTAGAGTCGGGTTGATTTGGAAGTTACAGTTCATCAGATTTCTAAAAGTATGATCAACAGCTACATCAGAAAAGAGCTACCTTCAAGGAAAACCCTTTGAAGTTGTCTTTAAAAGCCTATTAAAGTATAATGCACAAGAAATTAAAGGTATATTTTTTTCAGCATATGCTATAAAACACAAGAAACGTAACAGATATGCATCTCTTTGGCAAGCAAAAAACCCATGTTTTGTTATTATTATTTTGTTAGCAGTGCTACTGTGTGTAGCTCCAGTTGTTCATTTTAGACAAGAAATGAACAAGTTCCAGAAAAATAATTTTGTGAAAAAAGAATACCTCAAATCAGTTTCAAACAAAAGAGATTTTAACAAACTAATATCATCGGAATGGTTCATCACGATGTATTTCATGCCTTTCTGTACTAAAAAGTAAACTTGGATGTGATCGTCCATTATCACGAAGACAGTATTATTTATAAAACATTATGAGAGATATAAAATATGACTATGGAAAGTTCACAAAGCATTTTAATCCTTATCATTTACATCTATGGCTTTAAATCCATTTACATCAACTATGTGAATCGGAAACATGTCTACGTTCTTGATAGAAACAAATCTGCTCTTCTAAGCCAAACCCCAAGGTTGAACAAACACTCAGTTCTTTTCCCTCACCCTATTCTAAGGGCTGCTAATGAAATTAGTTATGACCGTGGAGTCTTACTGCTTAAGTTTTAATTACATTTACAGCATGATCAGTTAACATTTACAAAATCTTTTTTATGACCAGTAGGAAATGAAAATGATAACCGGTTTTGCTATGATGCGTTCCACCAAAGAATATATTAAAAAATTGGTGCAAGGGGACATGAAGTCTTTCCAAAATGATGCTAAGAGATCCTGTCATGTTTACAAATAGTCTTGGCTTAATGACTCAAAGCTTTCAATTCTTTCCCATGAAAGCGGCTTATCCCAGGTGAAATCTTCAATCAAAAAATAATTACCAAGTAATAGGGCCAATCTCAGGAAAATGAACAAAGCAAATTACAACTCAACCAAATCTGTTAGGCCACAGTGGCATTTTCCCTCACAGGGAAGAAATTAATTCATTACTGTTAAATTCACCTGCCCTCACACTAAATACAAATAGTTTAATGTGCTGTTGTGCAATGAAACATTTACATGGAAAATAAAACACAAGATTATTTCAGGAATGAGTAAAAACCAGAATTTTAAAACTTGAATCCGGGGCGCCTGGGTGGCTCAGTCGGTTGAGCGGCCGACTTCGGCTCAGGTCATGATCTCGCAGTCCGTGAGTTCGAGCCCCGCGTCGGGCTCTGTGCTGACCGCTCAGAGCCTGGAGCCTGCTTCAGATTCTGTATCTCCCTCTCTCTGACCCTCCCCCGTTCATGCTCTGTCTCTCTCTGTCTCAAAAATAAATAAACGTTAAAAAAAAATTAAAACTTGAATCCATGTCATTAGTCTAATATTGATGGAGGAACACAGACTTGCAACTATGCATGGTTCTTCAGGTTTGTCAGTAAAAATCTAAAAGCTGTGATAAAATATGAAATGCACAGCACTCCAGTTCCTTTGAAATTGTCATTTACAGTTATCATTGGGTGAGGAAAGTAAACCTTTAGCAATGTATTAGGCTTCGCTGCATACAGATTGCACTGGCCTTATGAAAATGAAATTTAGGGCTGCATCTCATTTATAGAGATGACATGTGAGAGAGAGAGAGAGAGAGAGAGAGAGAGACCACTAGATGGCTATCTCTTACACTCTTACACACAAACTAGAGAGTTTTTCTTTCGCTTCTGGGGTATTGGAAATATGGAATCCTGAGATGTTAAATATTTTTCTGTGCCAGGTATGTCTAACCTTGAGTGCAGTGGATGGAGTAGAAAACTAATGGAGCAAGTTGTGGGCTCTCTACCCCAATCTCATTTCTCAATATTCCTTTCTTTCTCCTCAGTTTATGTTACACACATATTGGACTTCCCCTTCCTTCAATGTCACTCTACAATGTTGTTTCTTCTTCCTGGGACAATTGCTCCCCAGTAACCAACTAGCTCCTAAGCCTTCAGATCCTACTGAGGTGTTACTTATATCCAAGAAGCCTTCCTTGACTATCAAATTAGGGGTCTTAGCTATGTGCACATATGGCCCACAGGTCTTTCACTGTATTGTTACTGCCCAATGTCTGGGGTATACTGCACACTCTTCTTTGAATCCAACCCTGACACTTAGTAGCTATTTTGTGCCTTAACATTATATAGACAATGACCACTACCTTTAAGAATTCTTTGGTGGATTTAAAGAAGTTAATGTACAAGGCCCAGTTCCATGTATATCATAAAGGAGGTATCACTAAATTATAGCTAATTACCAGCAAAAAAGACATAAATTCCAGTTGTAACATGCACATGCATCTGTTTCCAGCTATTGTTTACCTAAACTTAAAAAAAAAAAAATCAGTTCTTATCTCATATACAGGTATTGGGATTTTCCTAACAGAAAAAAAAAAGGTTTCTTTAACTTTACAGCCCTATATTTTCTCAAGTCACTATGGCTGTTGTAGTGATTTGCGTCCTCGCTTTGCCAAAGTAAATTGTACTTGCGCTTTCTCTCTTTTTTCTTAAGTCTATTTTTGGAGAAAGAACTATCCCTACTCCAGTGTTCTGGATGCCAGCCCTCTCACTACCTTCTGGAGCCTTTCCTATTTGCTTCCTTTTCTTTTCCTAATTCAGCCTCTTTGCCAAAGACTTGACTCAGGATAAAAGCACACTCAGCCTGCATTTATCTTGAGTGGGTCATGGAAGCAAGGGAGACCCTCCTCTGACACAGTCTATCTTTCAGACTTTTCTGCCTTCCCTTTTCCAAGTTCCAACATGGCCTAACAGTGCTTTCTGTGATAATGGAAATACCCTGTTCCTGTGCTGCCCAACATGACGCCACTAGACATGTGGGGCTACTGAGAACTTGTAATGTGGCTAATGTGATTGAGGAGTTTAGTTTTTAATTTTACTTTTAATTAATTTATACCCCAATTTAAATAACCACATGTGGCTAGCGCCTACCATATTGGACCGTGCAAGGCTACTTCATCCTTGCTCACAACATCCTCTCTCCTTCCCAAGCCAAAGGCATCTGATTCCACTTCTTCATTCATCCCTGTATGACTTCCACATGAGTTGCTCAAGAGCTCTTAGTTGCCACAGCCATCTTAACCTATCAGCGGCATGCAGCACTGCTGAAAAGTCCCTTCAGAAACTCTCTGCTTATAACATTGTTCTTTCTAGATCTCCTCTACCTGTCACCTTTGCTTTCTCATATTCCTCTCCCCAACATATGAAAATGTTGTTTTCTGAGGTCTGTCCCTGGCATCCTTTCTCTCCGCTGGCTAAGGCCTCTTCCTGCTGAGAAATATCAGCCATTCACAAGGCTTAAGTTGCTGCCTCCAGACAAATGACCCTCATATCTGGAGCTCTCCTAATACCAAATTGATTTATAAAACCACCCTGTGGAAATTTCCACCTAGACGTCTGTTTCATAGGAATTTTGAACTCAACCTGTCCTAAACTGAGCTCTTAATCTCCTCCCCATACTTTATCTTTTTATAGTATCTGTCTTGATGATGAAGCATGTTTTGGGTCCATCAATCCAGAAAACTGGATTCATCCCTCTCTCACCAGTGAATCAACTGATTCATCAATGCTGATATGTCAACATCATTTTTTCCCTCCCTACCACCAGGACTCATTTGGGATTCTTATCATCTGATTGGCGTGCTTAAAGACTCTTCCCCTCCTTCCTCAGAATGGATTTTCATCCCTGCCTTCAACGTCAAAATCTGTCTGTAATGGTATTAAAGCTGTTCTACCTCTGTGGAACTGACTTTTGATTCATGGTAGCCTGCTTCCCTGGACAGTCCTTGCTTATGCCCCACCTTTTTCTCGGCTCTGTCAATCTATATACTTCTCAGGGGTACTCTCTAATTTTATTCTGGCTCCCACTGCTAAGATGACCATATAATTTCTTTCCCAAACTGGGACATATTTGAGAAGAAAAAGGGTAATGGTAAAATTTATACTAGGTATAAAATGGGACAATTCTGGCAAAACTGGGATGTACAGTTACCCTACCTATTGTTGACAGAGATAAGAGGATAAACAAGTACTTTATAAACTGCACATGACAATAGTAATAGCTAAAATTTTTTGTGAGCTTTGCATTACCTAGTTGCTTTGCTGAGTTGCTGTATATGATTTAACACATTTCATCTCTACAAAATACTTACTGTCTTCAGTTGAGATGAGGAAATCAATGGTACACTACAAACCTGCACATCTGGTAGGAAGGTGAACCGGGATTTGAAGGAGCAACCTGTATTAAGGGCACACCTTCTAACTGATGACTATACTGGATCCAGGTTCCACTTTTTTTTTTTTTTTCCCTATAGTGGCTAATAAACTCCTGTGAATTTACCTCAGACCTGTCAATCTTACTATATTTGTTTTTCTATTTAAATGAACTGTCTTCTGAGCTTTGTGCGAGGTGTGCTCTTTAACTGAACAAGTTTCTTTTTGTCCTTTGCTGGCCTGCCTTCTCCACATCATAACATAAGATGCTTGTAAACTAGTTAATACCTCCATACCATAGTGATTTGACAAAGCTGGCCTAAAGAATAATGACTGGCTACCTTTGGTTTGAAAAAGTAGGAGCGTTTTCTGTTCTCTTCAATAGTTTTCACTTCCCACTTCTAATATACCTTATGTGTAGTATGATCAAACTCTCTAAGATTTTCTTAAAAAAATGGTACATTTAAATTATCTGAGAAGGGACAAGTGGCAAGGGATAAATGTGATTTTTTATGGAAACATTAAAAATCTCTCATTTCTTACACATTGTCGCATTTCCAGTGATTAGTACTATTCCTATCACAGCAGCTACCCAGTAAATTATTATGGGATGAATAATAATTTGTTAGAAATGTCACCCTTTGCCTCTGCATCAGTAGAAATAAAAATATTTCTTTGATGATTTTAGGCTGCAGTGAGTCCATTTATTTTTTTCTCACTCAAGCTTTGATTCTTATAGAATGCACAAATGTTCTAGTTCTTTTATGTCATTTGGCTGAGTGGGTCTGGATTTGGAAAACATAACTGTGCTAGCAGCTAATGTGCCAGGAAAAAGTACACAGCATAGTAGAAGAAAATCTAAAACACTACCAATTAAACTCCCAATGTGTTAAGTTGTATGCTTGCATTAACTACTTCATGACTCAGTGGGCCTTTTTTCTTTAGTAGGGACCATTCGCATTCCCTGCCATCAACATGAAAATTTTTCTGGCTTACCTTCAGGAATATAGTGAGATCAAACTGAAATAAAAACATACATTGAAAAATTGCCCCATGAGTTTTTTTTTTAATAAAATGCTTTAAAATTATTGGAAAAAAAATAAGTATCTCTACTTTTAGACAGTGTAAAAAATCTTTAAGAATATATTTTTTTAAAGCTTATTTATTTATTTTTGAGAAAGAATCCCAAGCAGGCTCCAAAGTGCTGTCGGCACAGAGCCCAACGTGGGACTTGATGTCTTGACGTGAGATCATGACCTGAGTGGAAATCGAGAGTCAGCCACCCAGGCACTCCTAGACAGCGAAAAATCTTAATTGTGGAGGCATTTAAAAAAATAATCAGAAACATCGTGGTAATCTTCAGACTATGAAGTCCTATTTCCCACACATACCACTAGTACTTCATTACCCAAACCAAATAACGCTCGTTATTGCTCTGTCATTTCTATGGTACATGGAAAGTAAATAGGATGTTCATCAGCGTTTAACCCCTGACAAAATATGCCAAGTAACTAAGCTAGTGAGATTGCAATGTGCAATGTAACTGATTAATGACAGAGAGATGAGGAATGGAGAAATAAAAGCATTTCTTTTCAGATTTTAATATTTTTGGTTTGTAACTCAGTCATAGTTGATTTTCCTTTCTGGTTAGTTGATTTGGTTTATTCAGCACTTACTTAACACTAACATTTATCCCACTAGCCTTAAGAGAAATAAAGCATGATCATGATGACAGCTCAAGGATCTCAAAAGAAGTGAACTTTATTATTTTTTCCTCTTACTGAATTGAACAATCAGAAATGAGCTTCTCCCTGCACCTTTTCCTAAGAAAATGAGACAAATATAAAAAAGGAGAAGTTAGCAGATGATGGCTTCTGCAACTACCATGCACACAGATCTGTATCAGAAAGCACAACTGTGTGATAAATGATCATTCTCATCTGCCTATTCTGCTATTAGGAAACCAATTCAAAACAGCATCCACTCAGCTTCCCAGAGCCTTGGGGGGTATTTAGAATTGCGTTTGATAGATGAGTTCAATATGTAAAGACTTGTGAGCTGCTCATAAATCATAACAAACCGATAAATTTTTAGCGAATAGGAATACAAACAAGAATTGTAACTTCTTTCAAACAGCAAAGTGGCACTGAGGGCGCTTAGAATTAGCCAAGAAGATGCTACTAAAACCATTTGGACTTTATTAAGGGATGAATGAAGTATTCTATTTTGAATAAAGCAAAGAAATACAAATTGTGTGATTAAGCCCGGACTTTGCTCCACTCCTCTATAAATGGTTTACCAACTGTCACCTTAACAAGCTTTTGCAGTAGACTATTGTCTTTTAAACTTGAAACCTTGTTCCCTTGATTCTGCTTATTTGATAAAACATGCCAATGGTAATTCATTTTTGTTAGCATAAAACCAGGGTGAAATTATTCTGTTTCACAGAAGGTGTCTGAAGACCTTTAACTATCTGGGGTCATGGAGTGTTTTCCCTCTACAAATTGTATTTTTGTCATATTCTCCCTGCCTTGGGAATATAGTCACTCATGCTGACCTTTGAGTAGAAAGATTGATTATATGAGGGCACAAAGACTACAATGAGAAGAGGTTGGAGAAAACCGAGTAAAACATGTTAAAAGGCTCTTTCTGCAGCAAAAGCAATGCTGTCTAGAGCATAATGTATAATAACAAGGACAACTGGCATTGTAGATTTTGACTTTCAATTCTGCCATGATTTTTTTTTAAGACATCAAATCTTCACAATACAACTAACACTGAATTTCAATGTTCAGAATTTCATTGCAGAATGCAGAATTCAATGCAGAATTTCAATACTGCACCTTATACTTTGAATTATAAAGGAGAGAAACACTCAAAATCAGCACTCCTAATAGTAGTTGCATTGATGCTTGCTTGAAGCTGGTAAGCTTCCTTGTTTCAGCCCAAGCTCCTCACCCAAACAATGTTGAAAGAAAGCTCAGGTTGTACCACAGGTAGAGCGAACGTATATGAGAAGTCATACGCATAAGAAGTATAGAGAAATTACAAAACACACTTTACTTTCCTAAAAGTGCCAACCATAAGATATAAGTAAAGGATATGTTCATGTGTCTGCTCTGGGAAACCTCAACACCACCCTTTCATTCTGAAGTCTCCTGGGATTCATTTTCTCCACTCAGAATCAATGTCTAATTGAGTCGTACTGTTTAGCTGACTGTACTTATTACAGATATAGGTGATTCCTCACTTACAGTGTTTTCAAAGGACAGTAACATTTCAGTTCATTTTGAATACCTATTAGTGTTTTTCTGCTTGGAGGCAGACACAATCAACTCATTAACAGATTAACTCACCTACAGGCAAACAGGCTATTTTCAAAGCAGTATAGGTAGGAATATACACATACTATGCAGGCATTAAAAATCATGCTTGCTAGTGATTTCTGTAGTTGGAAGAAATATTCAAGATACAATATTTTAAAAAAAGGAGACAAAACTGTGCATATATGATCTAAACATTATTAAAATAATGTATATATAATATATATTTCACACAAAGATGTCCATATACATCCATATTTCTGGGAATAATGGATGATTTTTATTTGATTCTTTATACTTTTCCTTAAATTCCATATTTTTTTAAATGAATATTATTTAACAACTCAGACCGCCCCCACCGCCCTCCCACAGACTTAATTAAAGCTTCACTAAAATGTGTCTCATTGTTGTACGATCCAGGACAACCTGATAGGTAAAGCTGTCATACAATGAGGCTCTTCTGATGTCTTCATAATTACATCTTTTGAGATAAGGTCTGAGATACATTTGCCTTACACCAAATTTTGTTCTACAGAAAGCAAACATATACAAGGATACTGCAGAAGGTAAGTGTGTTTGTAAGCATAGGCTGGGCAGTACTACATAGATTCATAGATCTGAGCTGTCTCTTTCAAACTCTAGTAAAATTTCCAATCAAGGTTAATATCCTGACAAAAATTAATAGCTAGCAATTTCAGTGATTCGAATTTCAAAAACACCCCACTTCTATTCCTTCTGGAGAAAAAGAGTATCAGATAAATAATGTGACAGAGCTACATTTTTTTTTCAGCCTATAGCATATGAATACTTCTCTCTCTCTCTCTTTTTTTACTACCTTAATAAAAGTCATCCCTTCTTTCCAATGGACCATTTATTATATATCTTGACCTTTATCTTCCTGTATGCTTTCCAATGTATTAAGATAGGAAGTAAAAATAATATTGTTTGTATTCTCCAGGAAGAACTATCTCTATTATTTAGCTACTGATGGGTATAGAACTTGCCTTTCTGATATTTGGGGTCTTTTCTTTCCTGCTCCACAAGTGTTCTATTTCCATTGGGGATCTGACATCCTCTGTGTGACCAACATAGATGCTCTCTGTTAACTTGTGGCTAGCACAACTGAAATGATTCATGGCTTTTATTTATTAGGGATTTAAAATATTAAAAGAATCAGTACAACCTGGAGGAGTACCTGAACATAAATTGTTTTGTCCAGAGCACCAAAATAAGGCAGGAGGTTGAGTTGGAGGGTTTACTTTAAAATCAGCAGATGTGGCATAATTTATCTGAATAATTAGAGCCCTGATCAATCTATCAACTCAGGGAATGAATACAAATACACATTTTGTGCAAATCAACATCTTTCAGAAGAATGGGGTACTTACTCTCTCAGTAATGAGTAGATTCGCCACGTGTAGCGCAAGGAGACAGATTGACCTCATTAGCGAATCAAATGGACTATGTGTACAAATATGCATTTGGCATACCTTTATATTCTCTAACTTACAGGCTGGTGGTCCCCAAAGGCCTGTAGAATAATATATAGGCTACAATGGACATTGAATGGTTTTTGGTTAGGTATCTGTCTTCAAATAACCTGGGAGGTGACATTTTGATGGACCCACTAATGTCAACATGTGAATGCCATAGCCCATTTTCGGTAGTATGAAAATTCAGTCAGAAGAATATTTTTTCTTCTCAAGTGAAATAACTTTACAGAACTTTTATTCGTAAGTAGAATAAAGCACTAACTATAAGAAAATAATTTCTTCTGTGTCCGTGGAATTCTTCTCTGGAATCAGTAAGTCTTTGGATATATTTAAACTTCTTAATATTATATGTATGCTATCAGATGTGAAAGGGTAAATGACTGGCAAAACATGAAAGTGTTTTAAAGAATTTGGTTTTTAGGCATAAGTGATAGACCCGTCCTAAATCTTATTTGAAAAGAACAGGTTAAACTTGACATTTAAGGTTCTTCACCTAGTGAAACTTTTGGGTTTCTAACCTTTCAGAAGTTTCAGTGTCTCCCTTGATCAACTCAACAAACTTGAAAAGGAAAACACAGCCCAGCCTAAGTTTCCATAGAAACTTACCTTTTTATTAGACACATCTACTAAATGATGGTCTCATTCCATACTGTATCACATATGTTACTATTTGGAAGAGTATGCGAAGATGACTCAAGTTATTTCAAAGACATATATTCCAAACAGTGTGTTCATTATCAAAACTGAAATGATTCATTTTAAGTCTGATCAAATTTCAGTACAATTATAACAAACACTATTACTACTACTACCATATTTAGGTTATAATTACTAACTTCCTTACAATTATACACAAAGGATTGATAAATTTAGCTAATTTAAATCATACTCAATAGTTTAGTATGAGCCATTTAGTTAACATCATCTCCCATTTTTTGACTCAACAGAAAAGTACCAACAACTTTGAGCTAAAGTCCTATTTTATTTTTCCCAAAGGCCATTTTGTTGGAATGAGATGCTATGGAACATACTCTATATAACTGAAAAAACATTTCTATTACGGTTTACCTTATTTCCCTTTCAGAGTGCATGTTTCCCTTTAAAAAGTCTGTATTCTTTAATTTTGCAGATACTCTTAATGCAAGAGTGTTATCTTTGTCCTAGACCTCCTAGATACATTCTGAAGAATTCCAATAGTGGTTTACAATATCCAAAGAGTGAGAAATTTCTGTCTGTTGCCAATAGAAAATATCTATTTCCTGTACACTTTATGTTGTCCTAAGAAGTATGTTTGCATTAACATTAATGTTTTAAAATATATCCTATCTAGGCCAAAAAGACTTGATAAGATAACATACTCCAACACATAACACAAAGTATCATCTTTGAAACCACTAGTAAGAAAAAATTGAGGAAAATATTTTTCAGTGCCAAGATACGCAGTGTATGACATGCAAGGACCAAGTATTACAGCTTCAAATAAATGGATCAGAGGAAGAAGGATGCTCTCCTGATTCATCAGATGGCAATTTAATATAAAACTATAAATGCCTAAGTTGGTAATCCCACCTACCTTACTGAAGGCAGAGAAGACTTAAGAGAGGCCAGATGCAAGTTTAAGTCCTAATTTATTTTAAATACAGTCAATGAACATACCATACAAAATACACAAGATTTTAAATGGTAAAGTCCTTTCAAGTTTAAAATGCTGCCCAATGAATGTTTCTAACAATTATATTTGCGCTATATATAAAAGATACAATATTAAGTAAACCAAAACAAAGAAATATCTGATAGGTCCAAATTATTACATCAAGGAATTTTACTTTCAAAGCTAAAGTACAACAATTGACCATTTTCTCATGAATTATATATTATATAAACACAGCAATACACAGGGATCGAGGCTGGTAAGACCTAAAATATCTTAGTAACTTTAAGATTTGGTTGCCCAATTGGAGTATGAACACTTTTACAGGCCAAGTTATAAAACTATGCATACATACCCTGTTCTAACACTTCTTCTTCTCCTTTTGGCTGCTGTTGTAAGGAAGTCTTATCTTTGTTCTCTGTTTCTGTAAAGGATCAAAAAAACCGAGCATAAATTTGTGGGATATATCATATACTTTAAATAGCTTATTGGAAATATGCCGTCAACATAAAAATATTTTCAGGGTCTTATGTTTCATAAAAACAAAAGCATTAAGAATTTAATTCACAAAAATCTCCAGTGTAACCACCAATTAAGAAGAAGATTTCTGACTTAATAATTAAATCAACTACCCTTTCAGTAATACATACATGATACCAAACTAAAAATGCATTAATAAAACTGCTTATAATTTTAAAAATTGAACTTACTGAAATTTTAAAGATATTTTAAGAACATTTTAAAGCACATTCTATAAATATATTAAGATCTTAATAAGTGACCTAATTGCTATGTAAACTTCATTCATAAAATTTCTAATAGAAAGATATAAGAAGGTGCTCTGGCACTTTAAGATTGAACTTGTAAAACTCAATGAAGTCTCAGCATACTTCATCCAATAAAACAGGGTGTGGGTTTTGCAATTTTAAACTAACAAAATGACAATCAGTATGATCATTTTGCAGAGGAAGAGCAAGTTCATCAACAATTCTGAGAATGAGACCAAAAAGGCCAAGATTAGAAATGCCTCATAAATCACAAACTCTTCTTTGCTTGAGGAGGCCCATTAAAATAGATAATTTAGGGTATGGTTGGAGACAATCACCATTTTCATTGGCAAACTGAAGTACTCTTCAGAACATGGTGTATAAATTCATAAATTACATAAGTCATTACTTGCTATGGAAGGAATCAAATGGGGAAACTAGAAAACATGAATTGAATGAAAAAAAGAGGTACATTTCTGGAATTGGCCCCCAAATTAATCTGTTTCATCACCAGTTGAGATTTTTCACTTTAACTGTTTTGATGGGGACATGTCAGGAGGGACGACAGGTTACAAAAGAAGGGAAAGTGGGAATTGGATTGTGTGTACAAGTGATTGTGACAGGAGGAGGGTGATTTTAAATATTAATCATACAGTCAAGTGTGATATGCAAGAAAATATAAAATATGAAATCATATTGTACTGTAAATTAATACCCATTTTACCTTTGTGATGTCCATGCATCATAACCATATCAGACTGCACAGGAATTGGAATATTGGCCTCCGGTGGTATGGTTCTGAACATATCTGGAGCTACATTCTGCGTGCAGGTCATGAAAGAGACTGCGTGCCTAGCTTCCATGTAATACATAATGTATAAGTTGCACATTTCATCACTAGATGTGCCACTGCAAGCAAAAAAAAAAAAAAAAAAACAAGACATAACAAATCAGCCATTCACATAAAACACGTTCTTAATGCAAGAAAAACACAACCAGTAAATCTGCCAGCAATGGGTTCAGAGGTGGAAATATTGTGCACTTATTTTATAGCTTTCATTAAAGCCCATCACAGTTTTTAGTATCTAAAGCACAGTGTCAAAGGCCTATCTCCACTTCATAATGGAGTATCCATTCGCACTCACTCCATGCAGTACCAAGTACGGCAGATGGAAATGGCATTTAAGCAGCCATTCTTTCCTCTTTTAAGTCCTTTTATTCTTTAGCCCTTCTTCCATTTGCTAAAACTCAGAGATTGGGCAAAGTACTTTTCTGACAGAAAAATCTTAATTATTCATTTAATAACGGTAAAATTCAGGACACTTTAACAGGAATGTCATATATTATTTACAAGCCTTCAAAATGCCTTCTTCCATTTAACCCTGAGAGTCTAGGATCTTGCTTTAGGTAACTGCCTTCTTCCTCATGGTCACATGAACGGAGAGTCATGTACTGACCCTAAGACATCATAAATGTATCCCTGAAACCTGAACTGGCACCTTGGCTTCTACACCAGGGAAGAAAAGGGAGCCTCAGGAGTGATACAAAATGAAAGCAATCCTAAGCTCTTCTAAAGACTCAGACCTCCATGGGGCAGCACTGAACAACTGAAAGACTCAATATTAAAAATAGATTTTAAAACAGTGCGATGATGGGTGTGTGGGTGGCTCAGTCAGTTAAGTGTCCGATTCTTGGTTTTGGATCAGGTCATGATTTCACAGTTTGTGAGGTTAAGCCTCATGTTGGGCTCTTTGCTGACAGTATGGAGCGCGCTTGGGATTCTCTCTCTCTGTTTTTCTCTCTGACCCTTCCCTGCTTACACATGCTCGTGCACGCTCTCTCTCTCTCTCTCTCAAAATAAATAAATAAACTTAAAATAAATAAATAAAATAAAACAGTGGGATAGACATTTCCAAGATAAAAGTTCCAAGTAATATAAGTTATGCCTAGTAGTTTAAAACATGTTTTCTTCTGGGGCGCCTGGGTGGCGCAGTCGGTTAAGCGTCCGACTTCAGCCAGGTCACGATCTCGCGGTCCGTGAGTTCGAGCCCCGCGTCAGGCTCTGGGCTGATGGCTCGGAGCCTGGAGCCTGTTTCCGATTCTGTGTCTCCCTCTCTGCCCCTCCCCCGTTCATGCTCTGTCTCTCTCTGTCCCAAAAAATAAATAAAAAACGTTGAAAAAAAAAAAAAAACAAACATGTTTTCTTCTTTCTTTCATGTGGGTTATCATGTATTTCATTCTCTGCATTACTATTAGGAGGGAATTATTTTGGTACACCATCATGAGACTTTCATTTCCAAGGTAGTTTGCGCAGATGAATGTTTCCTTTTTGGTGTTCTGACAATTTTTAGCAAGCCTCTGCTAATAAAAAACAAGCTATGAAGTGGACTATTTGCTCTACAAAAATACGTCAGTGGTGATTTTTCCAGCAATGTCATGTGGCACTCTCTTCCTCTCCACAGCAACAGAATGACATCAGCAAGGGAAGGAAACATTTTTTTTTTCAAAACAGGGATGTAGTTTCTGTAAGGTCTGAAAATGTAAAGCCCCTGAGAGACCAGAGGAATGAATCCCTGCCATGGGAAGCACTTTTCATGCTTTAAAAGTCATTTGGCTTCTCATTCTCTGAATCTGATACCTGTCAGTGTAATTGCTTCTCCCGTGAAATATAAGCAAATGGTGAGGTGCAATCCCAAACAAACACCTGTTCACTACACAGATCTTCATGTGTCAAAACACCATTCCTAAGAATTCCATTTTAACATTGCTGGAGTTGGTCAGAAAACTGCGCTATAAAAGAAATGGCTGGTGTCAAAGTAATAAAACCAGAACCTCTCACCATATTATCTACCCTTCCCCTGTTCAAAAGGAAGTAAAATATATAGATCAAGGGACAGAGATGAGGGAGAAGAAATTCAAGATGTGGCTCTAGTTTAGGAGACCTTGAATCATCATGCAGAGAGGGAAAGCAAAATAATCATGTATGCTTCTCCAATTAGTGAAAGTAAAATCTTAATAAATTTATATAGTAATAAATGAAACTTGCAACCAATCCATGGACAGATCCTCCCATATTTTACCTGTACGGGAACATCATGCCCATGTTCATCTCTAAACACACGCCTGTGAGATAGCATAATCTGCTCACCAATATAGTTTTTTTAAGATACCGATTTTATGATACAAAATTGAGCTGGTCAAATAACTTAAGAATCTTTGCTGTCATACAGAAAATTTCATTAAAGAGCTAAAGAGAAAGAAAAGAGTCATACTTTATTCCTTTCCATCCATAACTGAACTTGTAGTTGAGGTAACTCTGAGTTCCTATCTGACAGGGAAACTATCACTTCTTAAATGGGTTAGGACTCAAGACACCCTTAATATCAGCAAACCAATTTGCCTATTTTATTCCACATCCTTCTTTCTTCCACTCAACAGTAATAAAAAAATATGACGTTAAATCAAACTGCTTTTGGTTAAACATCAACTCTTGATTCTGGCTCAGGTCATGATCTCCAGGTTTGTAAAATCGAGCCCCGTGTCGGCTCTGTGCTACAGCACGGAGCCTGCTTGGGATTCTCTCTCTCCCTCTCTCTGCCCCTCCCCTGCTCACATGCAAATGAGTGTGCATGCTCCCCCCCAAAAATAAATAAATAAACTTAAAAAAAAATCAAACTGCTTTCTGTATTCCTAAGGGAGAATTCTGACACATCTACCCTTATTTTCCATAAAGAACAACACGTGCAATTCAACTCTGTCAACCTAATGACTATTAACATGAGAAAGTATGTTGGGAGGATGTGTTCACACGTAGGCCCTGGCTCTGTTGAATAGCCCTTTATGCATTTCCTAATGCCAATGTGATTCCCTGAACAATGCCTCCTAGTACCAGCTGTATTCCAAAATTACAGTGGTGCAGGTCTTTCATCAAGCAAAATAAAGTGCTTATGTGATTACTACTTTTTATATCAGCTAGCTCTCAATCTGACAAAGTGTGATGAACCTGAAAATTGTTAAGCCCTCAATAAATATTTGTTGAAGGAAAGAATGAATAATCTATTTTAATAAATGTTTACAACTTGTTATGGCATAACCAGTTACCCCTAATATATCATACTGCTGAGTCAGGTTAATTTTATGAACTTGGTCTAAGGCATTCCAGAAAAATATTTATAGCTATCTATTTATCTATCTACCTATTTATCATCTATGTTCTGTGAAGGTTTTAGTAAAATATATTATTTCATATAAACATATGTAATAGAGGTTTAAGAAAGTACAAAATATTCTCAAATGTCCCATTTTAAAGAAACCCAAATCTTGTTGTACACTGTGACTCTGATACTCCTTCCATTGATCATGGCCTCAGCCCTAATCCCATTAAAAAAAAAAAAGAATGATGGGAAATACTAATTTTGGAAAGAAATATGAACACTTTAAAGAACTTCATTTTCATGGGGCGCCTGGGTGGCTCAGTCGGTTAAGCATCCGACTTTGGCTCAGGTCATGATCTCACGGTCCGTGAGTTCGAGCCCCGTGTCGGGCTCTGTGCTGACAGCTCAGAGCCTGGAGCCTGTTTCAGATTCTGTGTCTCCCTCTCTCTGACCCTCCCCCGTTCATGCTCTGTCTCTCTCTGTCTCAAAAATAAATAAACGGGGGCGCCTGGGTGGCTCAGTCGGGTTAAGCGTCCGACTTCAGCTCAGGTCACGATCTCGAGGTCCGTGGGTTAGAGCCCCGCGTCGGGCTCTGGGCTGATGGCTCAGATCCTGGAGCCTGCTTCCGATTCTGTGTCTCCCTCTCTCTCTGTCCCTCCCCCGTTCATGCTCTGTCTCTCTCTGTCTCAAAAATAAATAAAACGTTAAAAAAAATTTTTTTTAAATAAACATTAAAAAAAAACCTTAATTTTCAAAACTTCGGATTGTTTCATAAGGGGTTTCATGGTGCTTTTAAACTTATACATTAAGGAGTTATTGATCATATACCTTTATCTTTGCATATAATACACTTTAAAATGTTGATTACAGTATTGTATTTGATATCTATGAATATCCATCAGACATTCTCATATGTACATGAAATAACTGGTTCCAAATGAAAAATACGACCAAGAAAAATGACCAAATAGGTAAATATTATCTACCAATTCTCAAGAGTCAATTTAAAAATTTAGCATATAAACTTTCTGGGAAATTAACTGACTTAATTAGCTTAATTAACTGACTTAATAAAATTCTTTTTTGGTTTGTTTAAACTTGACTAAATGTTAGAAACGAATTTAGAGAAGTCTCATATTGAATATAAAATAGGTACTGCAGTCAGCCACAAAATACTGCTTTTACATAAATTAGGTAGTACTATGTTGCCAGTATATACATCGGTGCAACTTTGTCTAAGACATGTTCATATTTACTATTTAAAAAGAAATTTAATATATCTAGGTTAAAAAATATTACCATTAAGTAAATTAATACGTCTTATTTTAAATCCATCAATTTTTTTTAAGCTTATTTATTCATTTTGAGAGACACAGAGAAAGCAAGCCAGGGAGGGGCAGAGAGAGAGAATCCCAAGCAGGCTGTGCACTGTCAGCGCAGAGCCCAATGCGGGGTGTGAACCCACAAAATGCGAGATCATGACCTGGGCCAAAACCAAGAGTCAGATGCTCAGCTGACTAAGCCACCCAGATGCCCCCAAATCCCCTTGTTTTTTCGAAAATGTTTATTTATTTTAAGAGAGAGAAAGAGAAAGCACGGAGGGGCAGAGAGAGGGAGAGAGAGAATCCCAAGCAGGCTCCATGCCATAAGCAAAAAAGCCTGACATGGGGCTTGATCCTAGGAACCGTGAGGTCATGACCTGAGCTGAAATTGAGTCGGACGCTTAACTGACTGAGTCACCCAGGCACCCCCCCCCCCCCCCCAAATCCACCATTTTTTAATGGTTGTATTTTCTGTTGAGTCCCTGCTATGAAAATATCAGTCCCTATTTTTAAAAAGTGCTTTTTAAAAGCCTTTTAACTATCATTGTTCCACTCAGGCAAAATTTTCTCCAGTCCTAAGATTTTTAGCTTACTACAAACTTAAGCTCAGATTGGGTGGAAGAATACTCAGCTGAAAATCCTGGTAGGTCACTGATAGAATTTCCCCGTAAAACCTAATTTCCAGGTGGCTGCAGAAGAAGAAAGTTAAACATTTGATGCAGGTGGTTCTTCCAGGACATGGAGGGACATCTCCTAGCCCCATATGACCTGCAGGTAAGTGGGCTTGCATCTTAGTAGGCTTCCTGCTCATGGCTCACACCTGTGCCCAGAGGGAGTGCATGTTCATATATGTGGGTTGGGAGTTAGGCAGGAAGGGAGAAAAGGGAGAGGAACTTTACAGAGTATCATTTAACAGATTCATAAAATACTGGTTTTCTTTTTTTACTTTTTACATTCTCAACTGTAATTCTATACTACCCTATGGAAGTAGTATCCATTATTTTACAAAATGAATGCATTGATGCTATAAACTTTCTAAAACTAAAATGCATATTAGTGCTATAGGAATACCATGTGTTGTTATGAGAATTATTATTCATATTCAAATTTTATTCAAGCCTGTCTTATCAGTTTATCATTTCACTGGGAAAAATTGCTTTCTTAATATAAATTAAATATCCCGAATATGGGCTCATCCCATAACTTAATTTCCTGTAATTTCCCTCTATTATCATTTATATTTCAAAATGGCATTCCCTTTAGCCCACATGGGATGTACAGTCATTTTAGGGTATTATTTTATTATTTATTTACTTATTTATTTAGACAGAGAGAAAGTGTGTGTGCACGTGCAAGAGAGAGAGATCTCAAGCAGGCTCAACGCCCAGCATGGAGCCTGATGCAGTGCTCAATCCTATGACCGTGAGATCATGACCTGAGCTGAAATCAAGAATTAGACTCTCAACCGACTGAGCAACCCAGGTGCCCCAAGCAAAATGCATATTTTTAAAAAAACTAGAATTATTTGGAATTAGTTCTGAACTCCGAAAAATGAAAGAGCCTTCCTGAGATTACTTTGGCCTCTCATTTTGGCACTATTAACAAGTTACTAATTTTTATGTTGGATACTGCCTCACAGAGGACACTCAAAGGATATAATTTGGTCAAAGTTATAAGTCCTTCCAAATTGCTAAGGGGGCTCTCAGCAAAAATTTCTACCTATTCCACACTTGAACTTGTACACTAATACACAGAATGTGTTGAAAGGGATTTTTTTCTTACTTTGTTTACCTATTTCAAAGGTTAATAAAATCACCAATGGTACTTAAGTAAAGCTGTGGAGGTCTACGCTAACAGAGTGGAAAATAGCTGATCAATACCCTGTGACTCCTATTACTTCACGTGAGAAGTAAATGTCTAATTCTTTCCTTCACATCTAATTTTGTCTACTTTGTCAAGCCTTTTTTTACTTACCATTCATGAGACTCAGTAATTTTGCTGTTTTCCTCAAGACTCCCAAACTTAAAAAATTTATTCAAAAGCAAAACTCTTAGAAACTTCTTGTTTAATATAACAATAATTTTTTTGTTTGTTCTATCTTTAGCCTTAAAATTGATGTTTATTAATATAAAAATCATCTTAGAGAGAAATAAAAAATCCTATTCCACTGTCTCAAACGCCTTTTTTTCCTTTTACTTGCTTCAGCATCTTTTCCCTTTCCCCTGACAACCAATAGCTGGTGTTGTCATTGTAAGAATCATCATTAGTACATCTAGTGCATATTTTCAGGTGCCTACTTTCTATAAATTCTCTTTGATCAAAGACAAGTAGTTTAAAATTCCAGCTTCCAGGTGGCATCAGTAAATATTTTATAACCTAGTTTAACATGGAAAGAAGGCTCCTTGGTTCTTTTCTGGCAAAAACAAAACAAAAGAAAACAAAACAACAAAAAACTATGATAAGGGCCTTTATCTTTCATTTTTAATTTAGGCAAACCTTTTTTGAAAGAGTTTATAGTGCTTTGAAAATTTTACTTAGTGTTATAAAAAATATACTTCTTTCAAAGAGGCTCAGTATTTATTTATTTATTTATTTTTTTAAATTTTTTTAACGTTTTTATTTATTTTTGGGACAGAGAGAGACAGAGCATGAACGGGGGAGGGGCAGAGAGAGAGGGAGACACAGAATCGGAAGCAGGCTCCAGGCTCTGAGCCATCAGCCCAGAGCCTGACGCGGGGCTCGAACTCACAGACCGCGAGATCGTGACCTGAGCTGAAGTCGGACGCTTAACCGACGGAGCCACCCAGGCGCCCCGAGGCTCAATATTTAAAAACTGTTTAAAGTCCAATGTTCTCTTTTAGAAAAGTGCTACATATTATTATTCTCATTTGGTTGACTAAACAACTGGAAAACAATGAATACATAGAAGTTTTAACAGGCAGAAAAAAATCACAGTTCTGAGTAATTAATGGACACCACCAAATATGGAAGCTATATATTTACCTAAATTTGAACATAGGGCAAAAGGACACTTGAGAAAGAAATTTCATTTTCCATTATGTTTTTCTTCATTAAATGAGCCTGAGGAAGTAATATACACTCTTGTGACAAGTATAATATATGGAGGTGTGATATGGAAGGCTTTGAATAAAAAGGAGGAAGGCAAGCATAAAAAAATAAGCACATGTTCTGGAGTTTATCCTCATCACTCAGTTCTAAAATGAGAAAAGGCTATATATAATTTATTATAATTGCTCATGATAGGAGAAAGTCTGTGATTCAGCCACAAAGATAAATGTCACTTATAATCATGCCTTGCCCCAATAAAACACTTTTAAATAGTGAAATTTGCAAAACCATACCCAATGTGCGTGGCTTCTGTCCTTCCTTCGCCAGTGAATACACATCTTGCTGCCAATATGTCACCAAAACTAACATCTACTGGGTGTTCCACAGGATAGAAAGCCTGCCAAGAAGATAAACACAATTCATTAATATTACCAATAAACCCCAGAACTGCATGCTTTAATAATGTGAGGCTTGGCACGCCCTGGGTAGAAAGGATGAAGACACACACATGCAGACACACGCTTCATCGTCTGTTTAGAAATGTTAAGAGAAACCATCAAGTTGGAAGTTGTAAAAAACGCAGTTACACACAGCTTAGATACAGAATAATGGTAGATTTAGAGACGCTAGGATTCTAGAGACATTCACAAGGATTCTATGAGGGTTTCTAAAATTATTATCTGCTGATTAACATTTTTTCTCTCAAAATTAAACTAGTTTCTACACACCTGTGGCAGCTGGGGGCTCTGGCGTCCAATCAGTGTCCACTGTCCATTTCTTACTCTATACCCACTCACAACCTTACCTGTAATGAACATAAATTAGAATCATATAATATCATAAAGTATTAGAAAAATAAAAGGCATTATTTGCTTTCCTTTTTCAAAATAAAATCTGAATATTGTCAGAACCCCAAACGCTAGGTATTTTAATGAAAAGATATGAAAAAAATATAGAATTTCAAGGTATTATGCAACAACATCTCTCATAGAAACAGACTTAAGGTCAAATATAATTTACATTGTACATTTATAGCATTAGCAAGCACAATGGTAAATATTTATAATTTAACCTATAGTTTAAAGTTCTTACCTAAATGGTGAGTGTGAACTCTATAGGCAAAGACATGCATTGGATACTTTTTGTAATGGCATGAAATATCCGAATTCACCACTGTTAGAAATGAAAACACAGAAAACAGGTCACTATCCAGCTGGAAAACAACATTATTCTTGTCTAAAAGTATGTATAGGTAGTAGTATGTACAAGATGCTAGGCACAGGGATTTTCCTATAAAGTGGACATGCATTCATGTATTCGGTGGATATTACATGCTTATTATGTGCCAGCCAATTTACTAAGATGACCTCTTACCCTCTTGCAATAACCTCTTGCCCTCACATTTAATTTCCTTCACAAACAAAATGTCTAGGACCAAATCAAGACATACCGTCAGGAAAAACATAGGCTTAATCTGTTACTTTTACCATGAAATTTATGCAGTTGAAAAAGCTTAAAAATTGTTTTTATTTCTTAGAAAATAAGGATTTTTGAAAAATTGCAAACACCTAAGGTAATTAGATTGACAGCTCCTGTTGAGAAGGAACCACTTCATATACATCTCTTTCCCTTCAGTTTAAAACACTGTAGTTATTCAATAAATATGTCTTTGATAATAAGTAAGCAGTAACAATGATACCATACTTGTCATTAGCTTTAAAAGATTCCCAGTAAAAACAAATGAATAATATTTAATAGGGCATTTTCATCAGAAGATCAGATACATTGATAAATAATATTACACTTATTCCAAAAGCTTTTAGTAAGTTTAGGAGAATCAGCTATTATTATCCCCATTTTACAAACAGAGAATTAAGCTCAGTATATCTGAATTCGAAGATTGAGTCAAATCAAGATTTGCTAACTTCTTGATTTTGAACCTGATATTCTCTGTAGCAAGTTTATGTCACAGTATGCTATGAGGTTTGTTTTTGGCATCTAAAGAATGGAAGACTGATTTGTAAAATACTCAGGATTTATTCTTTCATTTACATAACTTACTACCTACCCATGGACCTTAATTCTTAGCATCTCAATAAAAGAATGGATGATAATAAGCTACTGGCTTAGAATAATACAAAAATCTATTTTAAATCTAAGGATGATAATAAGAATTGTTTTAGTTTTCAGAGATATTGGTCATTTCAAAATTTTATTAAAAATATTCTGTAAATGCATTTCTATATATTAAGTAATGAGATCATCGTAAATCTGAAAAAATAATTACCTTTTTCTCCTGGTGGAATAACAGTGTCAACAGACATCATAAGGTACATGCCAGCAATTAATGGCTGTCTGCGGGAAACAATAATATTTATCTTAACTATTTGAAACATCAAAACTATGGCCTTAGAAAAACAAGATATACTTCAGTACACCAGTCTATAAGATTCACATGAAAACTAAAACAAAACAATATGGAAAAAGAGGTAGAATAGATGTTTTTCTTAAAATAACTTAATTTCCTGGGCAAGGAATTAAAAACACATTTTTATGGCATGGTGCACTTGGAAAGCAGTCTCTAAATGGCTCCTGTGATGGTTAATCCTATGTGTTAACTTGGTGAAACAAGTGATAGCCCAGTTGCTTGGTCAAACGTTGGTCTAGATGTAGCTGTGAAGGTATTCTTTAGATGTGACTAACATGTTAATTATCGACTTTGAGTAAATCAGATTACCATTCACCCTGTGGGTAGGTCTCTTAAGAGAAAAGACTGAGGTCCCAGGAAGAGGAAGGAATTCTGCCTCCAGATTGCACTGGAGTCTGCCTCGAGTCTGCATGCTGACTCCTGCCAGAATTTCCAGCCTGCCTTGCAGATCAGACTTGCCAGCCCCCACAATCATGTAAGCCAATTCTCTGAAGTAAATCTGGCTTTCTCTATACGTGTGTGTGTGTGTGTGTGCGTGTGCGCACGCGTGCGTGCACGCATGCATGTGCGTGTGCTTTCTACTGGTTTGATTTCTCTGGAGAATCCTGGCTTATAATAAAGCTCCCAATAGTTAGCTCTCAATATCTTAGCTCTGACACTCATGCCCTTGTGGAATCCTCTTCCCTTAAGCATGGATTGGGCACAGTAACTAGACTTAGGCATTTGTTATTTCTAACAAGCAGAATAAGGCAAATGCAATTTCACTTTTTTTTCCATAGGAGTCAGAGTATAAAGATTTGTGGCAACTCTTTTCTTCACCTATCAGACTTCTATATTATTCAGTAGCTTCTGATATTAGGCTGCAAAAAGGCTATGGTTTCTATCTTACACGCCCTTTCTTGCTTTCTGTTGCTGGGTGTGATGGTAACCAGGTGCCATATTGTGAGCTGTCTTGTTTAGAGCCTACGAGGCAAGAAATGAGGGAGTCCTCCAGCCCACAGCCAGCAAGGAATTGAATCCTGTCAACAGCCATGTGAGTAATCCCGGACGTGGCTCTACCTCAGGGGACCCCTCTCCACCCCTCGCTCCCAATGACTGAAACCCTGGCTGAGCCTTTGATCACAGCCTTTGTATGAGACCACTAGCCACAGCCCCCAGCTAAGCTTGTGCCCAGAATATTTGTTGTTTTGGCCACTAAATTTAGAGTAATTTGTTATACAGCAATAGACAATGAATCCAGTGGATTTCCCACTTTTAAGTTCTCAAAGATCTTAAAGCTGTCACTGAGCTGGGGTAACTGGAAGTACTTACGGCAGGCGGGTGAGGTGCAAGGACACACCAGAACAGTCTTTGTGATTATCTGAAAATACACACACACACACACACACACACACACACACACACACACACAATACACATCTTAAATATGAAAATGTGAAAATCGAATTTCAAACTAATAAATTTTAAACGATTATAACTCAACACTAAAAACACCCAACTATGTTTTATCTCAATGGTGCTTTATAGTTTGCAGAGTACTTTCATATTCATGAATATATTTAATCTCCAATGCATCATGACAACAAAAGTCTGTGGTTTTTTCTTGACACCACAAACTGCTAAGTCAACTGCTTTCCTGCAGATGTTCAAGATACTAGTCAAAGCTTAGAGAAGAAAGTTGTTGCTGCTCTTTATGAATGAGCGACCTCGTTGAAACATCCAGAAAAGTTGATTAACTGGATGGTTTGCTCCACGGTGGCTCCAGACAACTAGTTTCTCTACTTTTAAAAAACTGTAGCAGTCCATACTTTGAGCTTTCAAGATACAGCCATGTTTAGAGTCTGCAATGTTTTTGATACATGAATAGGAATCACTTTGTTTAACTTCTATGCCTTGCCCATTCTTACCTCCTAAATAGAGACCTGATGCTAATTTTCACCCCAACTGCAGTGGAAAGCCTCTGACCATCTCTTTATTTTTGTCAAGGACCCTTTAGAGACCTCTGACAAATCCTTTTCCTTATGCCTTTGCCTTCCTGAAGTAGAAAGAAGGTAAAAACTTAAATGACCCATCCTAATTTTTATCTCTGTTGAACTTGCTGATCTGTCACCACAGAGACCATGAGTAGTAACTCATACTTACTCATTCCTTCTATTTCTGTATATGTTAAATTCTTTTTACTTCACATTTTATTCTAAGTATTTATAACACATTATATCTCAATTTTGAGTTGATTTAATATAAATAACTACTGTGTGTGTGCAAGATTGACAGATTTATACTTGAAATTAAGAAGTGAAGTATGCTAACAAATAACAGCAGATAGAATAGTTTATGAGAATTTCCTTCTTTCAGCTGTAATTCTTATGAGAAAAACAAAGGTAGCTTCATACAGTAATACATAAAAATAGGTAACCTAACTAACAAGATATACATTTTGATTTACTAGATATAAAATTCAGAAAGTATAACAAATCATTATTTAATACTTTGGCCATAAAACACAAAGGAAATTTCTTGATATAGTATTAAGATTGATTTTAACAAAGATAGTGCAGGAATAAATTCAAAGATAAACATTTTATATTTAATCAGGTTTTTTTTTGGTCACTTTACAAAGGGATCTCTATCTAATCTCCTAAATCAAATTCCAATGTGGTGATATTTTCATAATAATATTAGTGAGGTTTTTTTTTTTGTTTTTTTGTTTTTGTTTTTTTTTAAATTTCAAGTGAGTTTTAAAGAGATGGCGAGATGAGGCACCTGGGTGGCTAAGTGGGTAGAGTGTCCAACTCTTTGATTTTGGCTAAGGTCATGATCCCACAGTTTGTGAGATTGAGCCCAGCATCAGGTTCTGTGAAGACAGTACAGAGTCTGCTTGGGATTCTCTCTTGCTCCCTCTCTCTTTTCCCCTTCCCTCCTCTCAAAACAAATAAATAAACATTTAAAGAGATGAGAAAATAATAACAAATAACAACACAGGTTTATCTTAATTTTTGTCCATGCTTTTAAATATAGAAAGGATAATTAAGTATTGTTTTTTAAGGTCCTAAAAAAATTATTTTGGGGGCACCTGGGTGGCTCAGTCAGTTAAGTGTCCGACTTTGGCTCAGCTCATGATCTCACGGTTTGTGAGTTGGCACCCGCATCAGGCTCTCTGCTGTCAGTGAAGAGCCGACTTGGATCCTCTGTCTCCCTCTCTCTCTCCGCCCCTCCCCTCATGCTCTCTCTCTCAAAATTAAAATTAAATTAAACATTACAAAGGACTATTTTTGAGACTAAGGTTTCCTAAATGAACTACATGAGCTATAGTAAATATGCCTAGTCTGTACTACTTTCAATATGATTAGCCAAGGACTTCACCCAGAATTATGTAAACATCTACATGATCAAAAGAGAATGGCTGAAAGTATACCATGCATTCATGCCAAATGATTTCCAAACTCCAGAGACTCACTAATTTAGCTTAGTCAATTTTAGGAAACATTTCTCGTATGTATAAAAAACATCATACCCATCTTATAAGCTTATTTTGAGAGACAATAATCATCCTTTCATTCAGTTAATATTTATTGAGTACTTGCTATATTAATACACTATTCTATACATGGGGGATGTAGTGAAAAATAATATATTCAAGTTTCCCACTCTCGCGGTACTTACGCTCTAATGCAAATGGAGGGATAAGGAAATGAGGTAGGTAGGAGAGATACAGAAAAACAAAACACCGAATATATAAACAAAATAATGTCACAGTAAACTCAACAGGATAATGTGAGAGTGCATAGCAATTTTATCCACTGTGGTCCAGAAAGGATGGCGTGGTCATGGGGCTAGAGATTGTGTAGGCCATGCAGAGTGTGTTAAAAGTTTTATTATTCTCTGTCTGAGAGATGCCACTGGAAGATTTTAAGGAATGAAGTGACAGGATCATATAGGTGTTCACCTAGCACAGTACCTGGCACTTATAGATGACTAATTACTGAATGTTAGGCTTTGTAAATTTTTTTAATTAACAATATACCAGGAGAGAGTTTTTCCCCATATGATGTCCATCCAAACAAAAGGGCCAGTGTGCAATGAGAATTGCTTCTTGGATTTACATTACATTTTTGCATTAAAAGAACCAAGTGAGTCACATTTTGATATCCGACTTGGCTAATATTCTTTACCATGACTTAAAGAAAATCAGGAACAACTAATAAATAAATTAACACATTTCAGGAACTATTAAGGAAATTCATCATTAAGGCTGAAATGTCATCAAATTCAGAGTAGCAGGAATGTTACTAATAATAGTAACATGCCAGCTAATGCCAGGGACAGTGTGTCTTCCTTTAGATAATGTTCTTTACTAGAATTGTCTAAATGGAGAGGATTTTTACTCAGAGAAAAGCTCAAAAATAAGTAAAAAACTTATGTTAGTCTATACATGTCGAATTTTAATTTGAGGACTTTTTTTTTAAATACCCAGACTTATAAAAGTTTTCTCCAAATTAAATAAGAGCCATTGCTATGTAATTGTTGTATATTTACTTCACTCCAGAGTTTTAAGAGTGAGTCACAGTCTCACCACTCACTCCACTATAAAGACACAGTACAGGTTTTCTTTTGAACTCATGTTTATCAACCACATGCCATATCCTATAAAAAGGTCAAGGATACCACACAATCATAGCAAATCAGCTAAAAACTCAAGTAGTAATATAAGATGATCAACACATTCTTAAGAAAAACATCTGAACTTCTGATTCACATATCATAATGACTTTAGGAAAGATTGAATTTTAAGGCTCTACGTTTTTGTTTTTTTTTTTTTTTTCCTATATAATGTGACTCTTATATGGGTAGAGGGTTGGTGAATATACATATAAAAATCCAAAGTAAAAATCTTGCCTATTTTACAAAAAGCTCAAGAAATAACAATATATAGAATTAAAGTTAGTTACAAGATACACTTAAAAACCACACTAGATAGAATTTCTGAGTCACTGCTGAAGGAATTTATTTACATCAAATTTATCTGGTCAGTGTGATCCACTGAATCAGCAAGAAACAAGGCATTTCTAAAAACTATGCTGTGTGTGTGCACGGGTATGTGTGTAAGCATGTAGACAGTATGTTTTAAATTAAACAGAACACCCTGGATTATCATCATTATTTAATCATGGGGTAATAGAGTTATAATTCTGTGTTACTTTAAGAAATTCTGTTACTTAGGGGCACCTGGGTGGCTCAGTGAGTTAAGTGACAACTCTTGATTTCAGCTCAGGTCATGATCTTACGGTTGGTAAGATCAGGCCCCACATTGGGCTCTGACATTGTGGAGCCTGCTTGGGATTCTGTCTCCCTCTCTCTCTGCTCTTCCCCTCACACTTTCTCTCTCTCTAAATAAACAAATAAGCATAAAAAAAATTAAATCCTGTTTAATCACACATAGTTACTTAATAATGGATACACATTTTTTTTTATTTTTTATTTTTTAATATATGAAATTTACTGTCAAATTGGTTTCCATACAACACCCAGTGCTCATCCCAAAAGGTGCCCTCCTCAATACCCATCACCCACCCTGCCCTCCCTCCCACCCCCCATCAACCCTCAATTTGTTCTCAGTTTTTAACAGTCTCTTATGCTTTGGCTCTCTCCCACTCTAACCTCTTTTTTTTTTTTTTTTTCCTTCCCCTCCCCCATGGGTTTCTGTTATGTTTCTCAGGAATAATGGATACACATTTTAACAATGATATTTTAAGGTTTCTTTTTGAGTGAGACAGAGACAGCGTGAGTGGGGTAGGAGCAGAGAGAGAGAGGGAAAGAGGGGGAAAGAATCCCAAGCAGGCTCTGTGCTGCCAGCACAGAGCTTGACGTGGGGCTTGAACTCATGAAACTGTGAGATCATGACCTGAGCTGAAACCAAGAGTGGATGCTCAACTGAGTGAGCCACCCAGGCACCCATTAACAATGATATTTTAAGTTGAATAAAATTGTAGAAGTTATCTCCAAGTGAGGAAAATACTTATAAAGCATTACTTATATACGTTTTAGACATTATTACAGTCAACTGCTACATAGATATCATTTCAAAGTCAAATTTTATTATTGTAAATGGTTGTAATCTCTTCTCATGCTACTTTTTACAGTTTACCCTGAAGATCCCGTGTGCTTGCATACACACACAGTGAGAGGTCCCCGAGGGAGCAACTTAAACTCCTTCAAACAAGGTGGTCTGGGGGCCTGGAGGGCTCCTGGATCCACTGATATTCCTACAGCAAGTGGTAGCTCTGGAGAGAAGCATATTTCAGCCTAGTGTTTGGTGCGGAGATTATGACCTTCTAACTCCCACTGTGATCATTGCCATAGTGATGCATTCTTATTTCCATAACCTCTACTCTGATCTTACTTCTGGTGAACTCAGAAACTTCTCCTAGTTTTGCATATTTCACTGATGGTTTCCAGTGTGCTCTGACTTTGCCATTCTATTGTGACACAGTACTTCAGCGACAGGATACGAAGCTTCATAAGAATTAATTCATTTCAATTCACTAGGCTATATATGAATCTGTCTCTGACATGCATCATCATAAAAATGGATGACAACTTAAAAGGTTTATTATCATTAAAAAATACATCAGTGCCTCTGCTAATATTTTACCACATAAAACAAAAAAAGCAAAATAAGGACTGAGATCATTAAGAAATGTATAGAAAATGAACTCAGAATGTCAACATCATAAGCTAGCTGAAAAAACTCCTCGGAAAGGCTGATTCTGTGACTAGAATGAAAGTAAACAGGAAAGAAGAGAGAAGAGGAAATAGATGGGAAAGTTAATGTAGGGCAGAAGACCAGAGAAATGGAATTCCATAGCTTAAAAATAGATAGGAACAGTAATGAGTCAAATAACTAAAATAGCCTGAAATTATAGGATTGAATTTGAAAGAAAGCTAGACTAGGAAGTGAACAACTTCCCCAATTTATATTTCCATATAAATATTGTACATGTTTGTACAGTGGACGACATGTTGGGTGGAAAGTTTGAAATTAATCTGTGTATTTTAATCACATACAGTTACTTGATCATAGTGCCTTATAAGATCGTAAGTTGCAGCCAGGTGCTCTTTGAGTTCCTTTGTCTACAATGAGTAGGATCTGGAAGGTTATCAATTTTAATACTTGGTAGATTTAGTATTCATAATCAATACTGATACCACTAAAAAACCACAGTCTATAAATAAGATAATCTATGTAAAGAACGTACAGTCTTTGCGGATCACAGTAAATATCCAATACATATTAGTTGTTATTATTATTATTCTTTTCATTGGTAGATCCCAAAAATCTTCAACACATGAATATTTTATTTTAACAAATATAATTTCATAGTCATAGGTATGGAATTTCTTTAACTGTAGAAACTAGACCACATAAAATTTCTTCAACTATTAACAAAGTTATAAAAAAGGGGAAAAGGAGATGAGAATATTTTTTAATGTTTATTTATTTTAGAGAGAGAGAGAGAGAAATAGAGAGAGAGAGAGAGAGAGAGAGAGAGAGAGAGAAAGAGAGAGACAGAATGGGGGAGGGGCAGAGAGAAAGGGAGACATAGAATCTGAAGCAGGCTCCAGGCTCTGAGCTGTCAGAACAGAGCCCAACGTGGGGCTTGAACTCATGAACCATGAAATCATGACCTGAGCCAAAGTCAGACGCTTAACCAATGGGGCCACCCACCAACCCCAAACATGAGAATGTGAAATGAGTAAAGACATGGTTAAAAAAGGGAATTAGAATTGAAATGGTATTTTAAAGATGTTGCACAAAATAGGAATACTCTCAAAGTAGGAACAGAAATGCTGATTAAGAAGGGTCTGTACTAGGTAGATACAGAACAGAGTAATCACTAAATAAAGAAATATTAGTAAGACATAAGTACCATGGTCTGGCTAAGATGAAATTCTTGGACTGGGTACCACAGGACCATGAAAAAGTTGATAATGCATTGTTTCAAGATCCTTCCACAACTGTTAGTAATAAAGCATCCCCTGATCAGACTGAAGACAATCTGCTTCTTTCTGAGGTCTGGACTAGAGGTCAGTTCAATAGGATTCTATGTTTGCAGAAAAGACAGCAAGGCCATTTTTATCCTGATACTGAAACTGTTGCTTTAATTTACATTTATTCACTTATACTGCACAACTGTCTTCATGCAAAAATCCTGACAGGTCTTCCTTCCAGCTAGCTTCATTTATTTTTTTAAATTTTCTTATCCCAAAGTAAACTATTCTCTTCCTCATTGGATTGGGCTATAGGTTCGTTCTTTCTTCAAGGTACACTGGTGAATACTTGACTCCTAGCTATTAATGTTCTGTACTTATCGAGGATTGAACCCAAGATGTCCCTGTTAAAGAGATCTTTCATGATCGCTGTTCTCTTTTAGTAAGACATAATTATAGCCTAATGGATTTAAAGATACAGAGATGAAACTTCACTCACTAGATAGGTATCAGAAGACAATGGAATATATTTCATTATATGTCATTATATTCCATTATAATGTCATATGTATGTACTTGAAGCTTTAGTAATGGTGAAGATGTTAACAGTGGAAAAGTTAAAAGAATTATTTTTTAAAAGAGATGTAAAATAAGAAAGTCTAATAATGTCTTAGAAGCACATCACAGCATAGGACAGTAAAGAGTACTAGTAGTTGAATGGTAAGACTTCTGGAGAGTAGTCTGATAATGGAAGAAACAAGTATTTCCAGACACTGGATGAAACTTGAAAACAGCATTCAATCAGAATCTAATCTTGAGCAAAATGAAAACTGGACGACCACTCCACAAGGGTCTCAAGCTTGTCTCTTGAGAAATTGCTCTCCTCTATTGAGGCAGAGACCTATAATCACAGCAAGATAGTTTATCAAATATATAGACTCAGAATTTCAGAATTGGAAGGGACTCTGGAGATGATGGAGTTCAACTCTGGCACTTTACAGAGAAAAAGAGGCTGCAGGGATTAGGAGCTTTGGCCAAAGTAATTTAGCTAACTGGGTCATACCTGGGTATCAAAACTAATTCTCCAATGTTACTAGTTAGTAAACATTACTTACTTAAAAAAAAGGTTCTATTTCTTAAACACTTCCAAGGGATTTTATTTATGAAATATCCTGAAACTAAGATAAAGGAATTAAGCAAGAATGGATAAGTAACCAGTGGTACTTAAGGACATCCACTTAAGCAGGAAGTTCATTTCTCTTAATGGCAGGTGAATGCATGGGATATGAGGTTATCCATTCCAAACTATTTAGCTTGCCTTTCTAATAATAGCTTGTAGTTCCTGCTTGGATACATAGTTAAGTAGCAAAGTAACTGTGGAATAATGCATGATAATAACCTATTACATTGTAAGTCCTTAGAAGACTCTTGGTGTCTCCTAATCTTTCCCTCTAGAGATAGCCTTCTACATTTCATGAGCTCATCTTGTCCTGGTTGTTTCCTGCTTTAATAAAAAAAAAATAGGTTAACCATCAATCCTGGGGGAATATTGTTATAAACTACATCCCACTAATTGGAAAAATCCTCAGAAAGACAGTTGTAGAGTGGATTTCAATTCACTGCACTCTCCTAGGGTGGTAAAGGATAAAGCATACCCATTATCTACCATTCCAACCACAGTTTTGGATAATGGATCCTTTCCTTATGGAAGTACTGACAAAGCATGTCTGAAACCATTGCCAGGTCTTATGAAAACAAAGAAGTAACATCTTTAATGATAAAAAACATATTTCACAAAATTTGTAAGCAAATAGTAAACTGTATCATACCTTTCTACTCTCTCAGAGTGCTCTGAACAAAAGTTAAAGGCTACCTTCCCAACTTTTTCTCTGTCTTGAACAAACAAAAATGAATGAAGGATATCACTAGTATACACCAATAATTCTGCAATAATGTTTGTACAGATAGCGTGGTAACTATTTGCTTATTAAACTGGCTTGATCTTCACCTTATGGTTCTTTGTTCTAAATGAACAATATTAACTTAATGAGACAGAGGATGTTTTTCTGAGATTACATCATGGCTCCCAAGGTGACCAAGAATGGGAGAGTACTTGGGGATTCATTTCTAAAGTCAGGGAAATTTTCACGTAGACAAAATTACTTGGAAAATCCCTTAGGAGTGTAGATGGTGTGGTCTCTTAATAGATTAAACACAGCCAGTCGCCTTCGCATTGGAACAGCTTGCTGTCAGTTTTATCAGCTGGACTATGTTGTTAAAAAAATAAAAGTTATTTCTATACAGTTGGACTGTGTGGTTATATAAAAAAAGGTTCTTTCTGTAAGTTGGAAAAGTTGTAGCTGATGAGATGGACACAGCACAGGAGGCAGAGGGAACAGCAAATTGGGGTCTTTTCCTGTGTTCACTCTGGTTTTAATGAAGCTAATACACAGCTCCTTTATTGTTTTTGTGGTACCACCTGTATCATAAGTACAGGTCTCAAAGTCACTGGACAGTACTCAGTAAAAAATGATCCTCCAAATTTACCAAAAAATGTATACCTGGAAGTTTTTTTTCTTAAGAGTTTCTTCAAGACAAAATTTGAAGCACCAAGTTGCTCCTAGAGAATCCGTGGATCCCTGAAATCATAATCTCAGAATATCAGTACTCTCCAGTTATAGATCCATTGATATAAAATAATCTTCACTCAAAAAGCATGAATACCTTGAGCTGTCACGGCAAATGTGTATCTGTTTAGCAAATATAACTGCAATAGGGGCACTGCTAATACAGACACAACCTGGAGGCCGTTGAAAGCTGGCTTAACAGACAAGCTTCGGTGCTAAATAAACCAGCACTACAGAAAAAAAAAATCTTCAAAAAGGGATTCCTTTTGAAGCTGTCACTGCAGCGAGTTAGCCTCTTTTGATTTTGTATTCTCTGCTATGGGACTAGAAATTACTAGCTTCCATCTGTCCTGTGGCAAGGAAGAGAAAATGCATTTATCCATCTTGCAAGAAGACGACTTGCACAAATGATGGCCTGTGCTGTTTCCAAAAGAGATCAAATGGAAGGCAGGCAGGCAGGCTCACCAACGTGCTTTTATAATCACTCTGTTGGTGGAGGATGTTAAGGCATGACTAATGTCAAAGCACCTTCCTGTTTCCATCTTTTATGAATGCAAGAAAAAAAAAAGTATCTACAGCAAAGCTTAGGATTTATGTGACTTCTGTCAGAATTACGAAACTGCCCCAGAATCATAATTCTAAGGAAGTAAAAGACAAAATCCACCAATCCTAGGTAAATATTTTTTAAAAATGGCACTGAGTTTTTAATTGTTGATTGATTTTTGAACTTTTTGTTGAACTACATAATATACAGAAAAGTGCACAAATCAAAAGGTACTTAAGCTTCAGGAATTTAAAAATGCTAACATACCCTTGTAATCAGCATGCATATCAAGAGGGAAAACCCTCCATTTGTGTCCCATTCCTAAGGCATTAAGTTTTAAATCTTTATGTCATGGATATGCCTTATGTAAACATTTATTAGTCTTTCTGGAGTTGTCTTTTAGGTAAAACCCAGCACACTTAACTAGCTTCTAGTTAAACTGGACTATTTTAAATATCATACCTGGTTACTATGAAATATTTTTTCCCTTTCTCTCAGTGAAAGCCCTATCAACTTTCTTACTTCTGTATCTCTGTTTTTAGTATATATTCATTTTAAAAATGATAATCTAAATTTTCTTCTGCATTCTTCCCAATTTTTGTTTGTTCTCCCCACTGAGGGCTGAATGTCCATGCAAAAGTCTAGGAACCACAGAAAAAGTATTAAATAAATAATGGAATGAAAAGGGACTTGAAAAGTTTTTAAATTTTTTTTTTTCAGTTTACTTATTTATTTTGAAAGAGAACACACAAACAGGGAGGGACAGACAGAAGGAGAGACAGATTCCCAAGGAGGCTCTGCACCATCAGTGCAGAGCCTGATGTGGGGCCCCAGCTCATGAACAGTGAAATCATGACCTGAGCCAAGATTAAGAGTCTGACACTTAACTGAATATGGCACCCAGATATTCCAGGACTTTCAAAGTTTTAGTCAAAGATACTGTTTTAAATTCAATTTGAAATATAAAGCTAAAAATGTTTCTCATATAAAATGCTCTATCATGATTTTTAAAATCATTTTGGAAGGTTTTTTTTTTTTATGTATATAAAAGGTTAACCTTTCACCTCCTTTAGAATTCTTAACTCCTTTGTGCAAGATGCTCTCCACATTTTATTTAATTTAAACCTCTAAATGCTCACGAATGATAAACAAAAAGAGGGTATGCTATGGCAACACTATCCTACTTTGTTTTGACAACAGGAACTTCATATTCTGCAAATGCAGTAATTTAACTGCAATATATGCCTTTTGAAGCTCAATCTAAAATCAGTGGCTACATTTTCCACCCAATTATCTTCCTCAACTTAAAATACTATTGTATATTGTGCTTGGTTCTTCAGTGAAAAAAAAATAATCTAAAAAATCTAATTTACATATAATTATGCATGCATGTAGTCCTTGGTATTAATTAGGGAATACACTTTGAACATTATAGCTCCTGTATTTGATTTAGCATTAGTTTTCAGTAATTCAATAAATATGTTTATGTTGTAATGTGAATAAAGTAACATTTATAAAACACTTCAGAGTTGAGAGGTGTAAGTGCTAAGTATACTTATACTATAAGTATACTTATATATAGTATACTTATACTGTAACTATACTTACATAAGGTATATAAGTGCTAAGTATCACTTCTACATTAACGAAAAAAATACTGAAACCCCTTGGTGACCAGATTTATCTCTCAAAATTCCCTTAGTCCTTAAGCAAGTCTTTATACCATAACATAAAGGGTTAGTGTAGAAGGGACTGTGGTTATTGATCAGATTTTATCCTTCTTTCAGTTAAGTTGGGGAAACAAGAACAAGAAACATTTGCAAAAAAAAGATGGGGATAGACAAGTGTGAAGAGGAGAAATATTGCTGCAAGAAGAAAAATTCTTGAAAGTTTTCAAAGATAGAGAAAATAAGAATTAATTTGTAATGAGAAGAAATGCAGAGCAGGATGAAGGGTTTTCAAATTGAATGAGGAAGAGAGAAATGTTTCCATTGGCAGAAACAGGGAGGTTAGTGGGGTTTCCTCCAGGTCTAGGGAAGGGTGGATTCTATTTTTCTAACAATATTTTGTAAGTATCACTAAATATTATAATTGGATCATTTTCATCAAATGCTTTATTTGTCAAATATTTATTGAGGGTATCTTTTCCATTTTACAAGTAAGACAGTCAACTACCATAAAAGGGTATTAATAGTAAATGGGAAATGGAATGTGCAAATCCTAGCATATCTCTCTAAAAATTCCTCTTTTTCCAGAATTCCTAGAACATAGGAAACAAACATAAACATGCTAAGGCAATGATGGGGAGCAATGAGAGACAGGGTGAAGGGTAGGAAACTAGCTGGAGTATGTGCAAAATGGGTAACATCCAAGGATGATGCCCTGGAGAGTGTCAGTGCCCTGAACTAGATTTCACTGAAACATAATTGCATCTCCCTATTTTTATGTGAGCCAATGGGCAAGTAACTTTATTTCTCCTCTTAATTTCTTTTGGTTAAAAAATGAAATGTTATCTGCTATTAATTTAAACAGAATTAATTAGTTGGGACTATGTAGCCCTGACCAACTTCAAGAGAGGAGTTAATAAGTACGAGTGATTATAAAGGCATGAGTTGCAAAGAGGTAAATGAAGGTAAAATATAAGCTTTGCTTCAAAAACAACTAGAAAATAAATTCAAAATATGAAAAAGTAAATGGTATTAGGGGAACTTTTCTTCCTAAAAAAAGACACACTTAAGCTAAATATTACATTGTTCAATGTTAAATTGCTTTAAAAAACACATTTTAAGGGATAAAAATGTTCTGAATATATTCTTTAACAAAGAAATAATACTGCAGTGTTTAATATGTCTTCTTACAACCAAATGAATGAAAATGCAATTTCTGATTCTTAATGACCATATTTAGGTATTAAAATAAACAGGTGTCCCATGGAATGAATGAGATGAATAAGGATCATTAGTCTTCCATACTGAGGATGATTAACAAAGTGAAAAAGCTAGGGAATCAGAAAGCTCACATTTATGTGAAGAGATTGGCAAGAGCAAAAAAAAATATTGCAGGAGAATAGGCTTCTTTTGGATCGTTTGAGAGGTACTGAATAGTCCTAAAATCATTCCCATGACTCATATCAAGCTGCTTGTGTATAATGAAGGGTAGACAAGAACATGAAGAACATCCGATTACAGTTCTTCTGAAATCAGTGGTACTATCAAGCAACCTGATTTAGAAATATCCCTGCTGGATAAGGGAAGTGGATTACTTCATACGTCAGGATGAAAGGCAGAAATGAGATGAGGTAAATGACTCCATATTCATTCAAAGAGCTCATTCCTCCTGGTTCCTAGCAGTTCAAAGGACTCTTAGAAACACTGACTCCATTATTTGTTTTATACAGTCAAGACATGGACTTTGGCTCATAGGCAAACTAGAAATCCAACACAAATTAAATTGCTTTGGTTTTTAATAGCATTGGACTAGTAGCTATATCACCTTAGGCAAATCACTTAACCTTTTTCAGCATCGATCCCCTTTCTGTAAAATGGAGGGGTTGGGCTAGATGATCCCTTGAGGGACATTGTTCATGCTGTGTCACCCTGAACACTCAGTCTCTGGTGTTAAAAACCAGTGCTTTAAAAACAAGTTAGTACACAACTCATAAAGGTCTATGGTTTTCACTCCTTTTTTACGACAGAAGAAAAGAAAAGTTATGGTTTTATTTTTAACAATTTTTTTTTTTTAATTTTATTTTTGGGACAGAGAGAGACAGAGCATGAACTGGGGAGGGGCAGAGAGAGAGGGAGACACAGAATCGGAAACAGGCTCCAGGCTCCGAGCCATCAGCCCAGAGCCTGATGCGGGGCTCGAACTCACAGACCGTGAGATCGTGACCTGGCTGAAGTCGGACGCTTAACCGACTGCGCCACCCAGGCACCCCTATTTTTAACAATTCTTAACCACATTTCCATCTCTTATCTGAAAAGGCCTAAGAAGCTATGGAAATTTTGTGCAGGTGGAATGTTACCAAGTGCTTGCCAGTCATTTCTCTTTCAGAATTGGTCTCATGGTCTCTGCTTTTCTCTTACTTTCTAGTCCTTGTCACTCCATAAGCTCCACTTAAAAATAAAAATGTAAGGGATGCCTGGGTGGCTCAGTCAGTTAAGCATCTGACTCTTGATTCAGCTCAGGTCATGGTCTCATGATTCGTGGGATTGAGCCCTGCATCAGGCTCTGCACTGACAGCATGGAGCCTGCTTGAGTCTCTCTCTCTCTCTCTCTCTCTCTCTCTCTCTCTCTCTCTCTCTGTCTCTCTGCTCCTCCCCTGCCTGTTCTCTCTCTCAAAATAAATAAAAATAAACATTAAAAAAAGTAAAAGTGTAAAAACTGGGGGGAGGATAGAACTTATTTTTGCTGCCCTTCAAAAAGGTTCATCTAGATAAAATGTAAATAAGGAACATTTGCACACCTATATATAGGGAGGGAGTCCCTATATATGTCCAAGGCAGTCATCTATTCACTCTAAGTGGCTTCTACTTACACCACTTTTTTTGATTTACACCAAATTTTGTGAAAACATTAAGAATAAAAACAAACTCTCTTTTAAATTTCTAAGTGAAATCAAGAAAGTGCTAGAATAACCAGGCAATAATTAAATGCATTTTCCTCTTTCAAAGCTTCCCCTTTCTTAAGAGAATTGAGATTTAATTATACTTATTTTGGTAAATGCAAATTATTCTGCTCATGTCCCAAGTCCCCAGGGAATGCCCTGACACACCTGTAGCATGGGGGGAAAAATGTAGAAGGAACTCAATTCTTACTAGAAAAATCTGAGCCTCAGTTTTTAAATTTTAGTTTGCCTCAAAATCAACTGGGTAGCTCATTAAAATTTCAAAATTCTGGGCTCGCTGGTGTGCGGGTAACATATTGTCTCTCGGGAAAAATATGCTTGTGTGTACACATAAATATATTATAGTTTTTGTTAATATAAAAGATATGCAACACATAATTCATAAATAATAATAAAATATATAATATTCTTTATTGTAAATTCCATATCACCAGTTGAATTTCACAGAATTATTTCCTTAATTTTTGCTGAACTTTTCCATAGCCGATATATAGTTGTAACTGAGGAGTAATTCAGAAAAGAATGTTTGTTGATATTCTTGGTTATTGAAACAACAAAGATATATGTAAGAACTGCATTTGCTTGTCAATGATGTGAGCAAAATCTTTCCTGTACTAGCTAATAGTTTTTGAATACTGGAGGAATATTTCCTCAAATTTTTTGACTATTCACAATAATCTGCATTACTGACATCTTTTCCATCATTTTTTAAAAATATGATCCAACAAAATAATTTCTCAAGCACAGATCTACAGCATTTGTCAATTACCATAATGTAATGGTTGATTTCAAGTTATCAATGTGACGTCAGTGAACACTAGGTTGGGAACAGATGAGCAGTTAACACGCCACTTTATTTTATTTCCACCATACAGATACAATAGAAATAATAACTTAAATATCCCCAAGAGCAGTAATAGTAAAATGCGGTGAAATAATTAGGAGATGATGATTTTTGAGTATCTATTGCCTTCATTTTTAATGATGGTTATAATTAGCAAACAGCTCAAAAAACATGTGAAAATTAACAATTGGGTCTTGGAGTCATTATGAGGCAGCTCCAATACACCTGTGCCTCACCTCTACCTTTTATGCATCTGATTCAGTAGGTCCGGATGGAACAAGAATTTTCATTTTAAAAAGCACCCCAAGGAGATTCTGGCGCAGGTGGTACTCAGATCAGATTTTGAGAAATCCTGAACTAGACTATGTACTTTAGAGGTAATTCTATTAAGACCTTCCAGCTAATTCCAATCCTTTTAATGAAACAATAAGAGGAGTTCCTTTGTTTAAGTAAACAATGGGCAAAATTTTTCAAGTGTGAAAACATCTAGGGGAGGGAAGGATATGGGGCTCACTCATTCACTTGGATTGTAAATTGGAAAAACTGTTTTGTCAGGCAATTTGGTGGAATCTGTTAAGGTTTAAACACTCCACGACCCAAAAATCCCATTTCTAGAAATCTACCCTGCAGAAACAATACATCGTTACCTAAAACACTGCTTACATTAAAGTTCACTGCAGCATTGCTTGTGATAGCAAACAACTCAGAACTTAAATGTCTTTAATAGAGAGAAGGATGTATAAATTATAGTATATCTGCACAACAGAATACTAGGCAGCCATTATAAATAATGGAAGAGTTTTACATGGGCTGCTTCAGAAATATGCCCAGGGTACATTGTTAAATTAAAAACAACAGCAGGTGCAGAACTGTGAAAAGTGGTCTGATTTTTGTCCAAAAGAGAAAAAGTGCATATATACATATCTGTTGTTTTTGTGTGTATACAAATGTTAGTTAGGATAAGCATATGAAAAGTAGGCAGATCTAAATGATACTTACCTGAAGCTGGGTGTCCAGTGAGAAAGGGAGGTACAAGTGAAGAGGGTATTATAGATTTTTTTTTCTTTGCCATCTATATACCTTTTCTTTGATAGCTTTATTGAGATATAATTCATATGCCACACAATTCACCCCTTTAAAGTGTATCATTCAACAGTTTTTAGTATATTCATAGAGATGTACAACCCTCACCTCATATCACAGGTTTTTTGAATAGTAAGGCATTGTGAAGGAGTTTTTACTTTTCTTTTTTAATATTTTTCTGTATTTTCCAAAAGATTAAAAATAAAGTTTGGGAGAGATTATTTTAATGGGAAACTATTCAAATATATCCAGAGTCCTCCAATCTTGTTAGTATTGCAATTGATAACTCAAGTATTAGGGAATAGGTTTCTTTCCTCTAATAGAACTTTTTGCAATTCTGAAATCTGAAAAGCTCTGGAAGCCTAAAGAGTTTTTTAATAATGTTTGGCAGCAAAATCTGGGCTGAATGGATGCGATGCTATTTATATCTTTATTTATCCCTTGTAATGTGACTATTTGAATATTTTGCTATAGGAAGGTCAGCATATTTGATGAGAGATGGTGCCTCAGCCTCCCAAAGGTGACATAATGTAATACATGGATTATGAGCTTAAGCACCTTTCTATCAGGTTTACAATCCTTACTTCCAAACCACATGTGGCCCAAAGCACCTGAGTAAAAGTTTGTACTTTTATCAAGTAATAAAAGAGAAATAAAAAGTGGAAGTTGGGGGGTGCCTGGGTAGCTCAGTCAGTTAAGCATCTGACTCTTGATCTCAGCTTAGTTCATGATCTCACAGTTTGTGAAATCGAGCCCAGAATCAGGCTCTGCACTGACAGCACGGAGCCTGCTTGGATTCTGTCTCTCCCTTGCTCTCTGCCCTCTCCTTGCGAGGGTGCACATATGTGCATGTGCATGGGCTCTCTTACTCTCCATAAACAAATAAATAAACTTTAAAAAAAGTAGGAGCTGGGGAGGGAAGAAAGGAGACTTGCTGAATGGCATGGGTATCACAGCCTTGAAAGAGAAAAGGGCAAAGTGCAGCCTTCCAGAGCCACATTTCTGTATCTGCTGAAGGTACACTTGCTTAAGCAGGGGTGCTGTTGCTGGTGTTGAGAACTTGGGCACATTATGTGTACTCTGGAATAAAAGACCATGGTGAGAACGAACCTCCTATATTCTGGAAGGGGATTAGGCTTTCTGGACTACGTGCACTAATGGTCCTATTCAGGGAAGGCCAGGCTGAGGACTAGAAAGATGCCATCTAGGTTTCTCTGTCAGTGTAAAGGCCCATGGCTTTCAGGCATCTGGGGGGTGGGGAGGGGCTGGGGGTGAGGAGAAGCATGAACAACAGTCTCCACATTTGCAATTTCAAAGGAGGTTAATTAACTATAGAAAGTAATCCAAACCAATGGAAAATACTTGGCTTTAAACACCCCACCTATAGTATCCCTCACTTTGTAGAGACGTAAAGTCAAGCATGGGTGTATCTTCCTGGAGAGAGCGCAGGAGGAAGCCTCTGAGAGAGATTTAGAGAAGACAACAGAGGAAGCGGTGGGGTGTGACCTTCCCTGCTGTTATCCAGGACCCAGGTACCAGGGAGTCAAGAGCATTCTCACGCTTCCACTGAAGTCAGAGTAGTCTGCTTTATACGGAATGAAATAATTTTAAGTGTCGCTGCCCTGCCACTGATCTATACTCCATCTTGCTCAAAAATGCATTAGCAAGGGATTTTTCCTGTGCTCACAATTTCAAAGCTTTTTCCGATAGCTTCCTGGCAGTAGTCTTGTAAGAGGCAGAGATGCAGCAGAAGTCACAGTGGAATTAGAATTCCTCGAGAGCCCTCTCTTTTCCCTTCTGCCTGCCATTGACTCCTTCATGCTCGTTCTACTGTTCCTGCAGTGGTGGTGAGACGGGGACCCCCAGGGTGTGCATGTGGATGAGTGTGACGTGTGAATGCGTGAACTCACATCCTATGTCCAAGAATACCCACCTCCCCTGAACTAAGCTGCTCAGAAGCCACACCTAACGGATCATAGGATGGAATAAGACAAAGAAGCCAAGTAGAAATCAAATCCGAAGGTCACCAAGTTCAGGCACTAGTGTTCTCATGATTTTGTTCAGAAAGTTCCTTTTAAACGCTTTAAATCTGAGTCTGTTTATTCTAAATTTGGAAACAATTATATGAAACTTAGTCACCTGGATTTCATATCTAATGCATCAATTTAGAACAAGGGAGCACAATGTCTATAAGAAATCAATCTCTGGGGTACCTGGGTGGCTCAGTCGGTTAAGCGTCTGACTTTGGCTCAGGTCATGATCTCACAATTTGAGTTCAAGCCCCGCGTCGGGTTCTGTGCTGACAGCTCAGAGCCTGGAGCCTGCTTTGGATTCTGTGTCTCCCTCGCTCTCTGCCCCTCCCCCCTCCCCTCAAAATAAATGAACATTTAAAAAACTCTTTAAAAATATCAATCTCTTTCTAAACTGGGTATGGTCTTACCTGCTTATCAATCCCCTCTCTCACCACCTGCGAGGACTGTGTACTGACTCATGTGATTATAGCTATTGTTTTATTTTTTGCCATTGGATGGTGACCTACATGAAGGCAGATTTTTGAGCCTACTCATCTTTACTTCCACGCAGTGCTCTGTGGGAATTAAAATGAGTTGAAGTGGTAGCTTGACAAAGAGGAACACACAGAAAATATAGAAAAGCAGATAGAAGGAGGCAACAAGCCCAATAACACAGAAAAACTCCATATATTCAATTTTGAGGGAAATCATTCTGCAGTCGTTGACGTTTAGAACGATATCCCAAAATAACAAAGAAAAGAGGGATGGGGATAGGGAAGGAAACGAACAGCTGTGTTGGACACAACTATAGACATTTAACATCTACCACCTATTTTAATTTGAAAAGACATGTAATATACTTGGGAAAGATTTCTGTCTAAAATATTTTATAATTATAATACTTACAGAGCTAAAACCTTGGCTTTCTAAAAAACTTGGCTATTAAAAATGATTTCTTCTTTAAGGATTCTAACTGGAATTTTATGATCTGATTTTACTTATAACCCCAGAAATTTGGAGACTAAATTTCTGAGAGCTCACAGAAAAGAGAGTTGAAAACAGGTACCTCAGGTTTCAATCATCTCATTTAGAGTGTAAGTATTAAACACCCCTCTAAAGGAAAATGAATCTTTTAGCTATATTCCAAGGAACATGCTAAAATGTATGTGGATTTTGAGAGCTGTGATGAAGGGGTAAAAGCAAGCCCTAGATATGTATGTGTGTTTGGGGGGAGGCTGTGGGAAGGGCTCTGTATCCTTGATAGTTTTCCTATCAGCAACAAGAGCTGAAGGGACAGTAAGTAGTTGGAAAGCAAGACAGTTTGGAAATTCTGCCACACAAAGATAGTCAGAACTTCTGCACTCGGGCAGAGGTTCTTATCTCCATTTTAAGGATATCCGTTCCAACTTCAGTTAGTGAGTGAGCAAGTTTTCCAATTTGAGAAATGAGTTACTGCTGGAAACTAGCAAGCTAATGCCGATAACTCTGGAGAGACCAGTTTCTTAAGATTCCCCTAGGCCAAAGCATCCAGAAGAAATGTGCCAAATTTCTACAGCAATCTCAGGATAATTTTCTTCTTGGAACAAGACATTACTGAAAAAAACTTGTCAAGAAAGAAAAAAGAGGAGGAATCTCTATTTCCTATTATTCTAATTCCCTTGAGGGCAGGGACTGTCTTGTAGTTTATCTTCTTATAAATGAACTATGAATAACAACAAATGCTGTGGAGAACAGGAAACAGCATAACCAGGAAACTTCTAGTAGCTTAGTTCTGTGTCTAAATACAACAAGACATTATAACACCCCTGAAAAGTAACCAACACACCCTTTATATTATAGGCAACTACGACAAAAGGTTGCATTTAGGGCAATTTATTGTCACTTTGAAGCCTTTTATAGGGACTATAATGATACTAGCTAATATTTATTGAGCACTTACCAGGTACCTTTCTATAAACCATTATGATCCCATTTTATAGATGAGGGGGCAGAGAGGCTTAGAAAGTTTGTGAGGGTAACAAAACAAGCAAGTGCCATTGCCAGGCCATCTGGTCTTAGAGTCTAAACACCTAACCCCTGAATGCTATTGCTTATGCGGGATATTCGTTTCTTTTTGTTGTTGTTGTTTTTTAATTTTTAAGTAATCTCCACATTCATCATGGGGCTCGAACTCACAACCCCAACATCAAGAATTTCATGCTCTCCCGACCGAATCAGCCAGGCTCCCTGGGACATTCATCTCTAATTATATTACATTATGTTTTCCATGGAATATTAATTTATAAAAATTAGTGAGTCTATATTTTAAAAACAACTCATTCTGGCTTTCCGGAGCCTCAGTTCTGGGTTACCTGGGCCTCCTAAAGCCTCAATGCTTTCTTCATAAGGCTAGTGGCTTTTCCACAGTCAAGCCTAGGACTGAAGCCTAGGTTACTGTCTGGCTGACAAGCACTCTGAGTGTTTGTGAGAATAAAGTCCTGACAAGGCTCTGTATGGTCTGGCCCTCACCTTTCACCAATGTTCTCATTTCTTGCCACTTCTGTCTTTACATTTCACACTCCAGGAGCACCAAATTACAGAAATCTCCTCATGGATGGGCTTTTCACTTCCCTGTGTCTATATACATGCTTTCACCTTTGTTTGGAACATGTCTTCCCCCTGCCCCTGCCTACCTGGGGGTTCCTGACCACCACGCAAATCCTTGCTCTGTTTCCACCTTCTAAGAAGCCTTTTCCTCTCGCTGTCTCCTGCTTTCCCAGCAAACCTGCGTGCTCTGCCCCTCCACAGCCTCAGTACTTGATATACATTTCTAGAATTGTCTGTAAATGCAGTTTTGTGCTTGTCCCTCCTGCTGGCATATACTAAACTCCTCTGGGCAGGAAGGTTAGGATCCCAGCACCAGCATGGGTCTGACACTGTGATTGACGTGGCATTTAATAAAGATAGCTGTTTTTAAATGACGCTTTTAACAGCTTCACATTCTGTGCAATTTCCAAAACAAACAAGGACCCAAACCCAAACAAATATTTCATGTAATTCCACAGAACTCACTCTAAAATCACACTCAATTTTTCCCACTAATAGAGACCACAGTGTAAGACACACCCATCTGGCTTCTGATACTTTAAAACATTCCAATAAATTTTAAAGTATTTTACCTTCACTATTGGTGTTTCTATTAAAGAAAAGTTCTAGAGACCCTTAAATACAGAGAACAAACTGAGGGCTACTGGAGGAACGCTGGGTGGGGGTATGGGTTAAATGGGCGGACATTAAGGAGGGCACTTTTTGGAATGAGCACTGAGTGTCGTATGTAAGAGATGCATCACTGGGTTCTTTCTACTCCTGAAGCCAAGGCTACACAATACGTTAATGAACTTGAATTTAAATTAAAAAAAAAAAAGAAAGAAAGAAAAAAAAAGTCCTAGGCTTCTCAGACGTCTAAAACATTCCCTGTAAGGATGAATACTCACACCCTTAAGCTGAACATTTTCCTATTTTTCAGGGGTGCAGTAACTTCCTTGTAGTGTTAGTCTGCTTTTGATATATAATTTCTATACTCAAAAATATCATCAACAGTTTCAACATCATTAGGTTCAAATCCTGACCAACACCAATACGACGATATATGTGTGTATGTGTATGTGCACATATGTGATTTTTCATCACTAGAAGATAAGATGATATAATTATTTTCTACTTCTAGGTATATCTAGATATAAGTGTGTCATCAGAACATAGAATTTTTATATAGTATAAATCACTCCTTATAGGAAATCAGGCATATAGAGGAGATTTATACTGATGCTTTTTGTCAGAAGGGTATGATTGAGAATACAGCACGCTAACTGGTAGGTATTAACAGACTTAACATATTACTTCTACTTGTGGAATTTTAAAAACTTCAAGATAATGTTATGACACTTTCAAGAAAAAAAAATAATCACACAAACCTGTCTTTCATGCTTATTGACTATTTTCTTTTTTTTTCCTTGTTCCTTATAATACTTGGAAACATGCAAGCCTACTTATGGTTTTATGTGGTCTCTATACATTTTTATGATTTATTATTTTTGTTATTATACCATTTATTTAACTAGTCCCCTATTATTAGGGACATTTGTTAACTTTCCAGTTTTTCATATTAATAGTTAATGGAGCAGAAACAACCATGGGTAGGTAGCTCATTTAAAAACAACAACTCTTTTTAGGATAAGAGCCTTGAGCAAGATTTTACTGTTCTATATAAAATGTATCTAATATGATAATATTGCTTTCCAAAACAGTGCACTAATTCAAAAAGCTCCCCAAACTGTACCACCAGATTAGTCCAAACCCTGGCAGTCCTGGGTTTTATAATTTAATCTCCACACACCCCCAATTTAATAAATATAAAATGTTCTCTAGTTTTAGTGAGATCTGATATTTTCCCATGTGTTTATTTACTATTCTGAGCCATGTACCCGTGTATAGCTTAAGGCACAAAACTGTATCTAAGGCTACTGAAAAAATTACATGGTGAAATTTGTTGTTTATATTTTTATTATATTACAATAAGGCCTATGAATTATAGCACCAGTAATGCTTCTAACTCATACCTCATCTGTACCTTCTTTTAGGAAAATTGTTCTCAAAAAGGTGGAAAATGAAAAATTAGTATAAAAATTTCTGATCAGTCTCTTATAGTAAAGAATAACTATATATTTACATATTAAATATTGGAACTTTTATTATTTAATGTTTATTTATTTTTGAGAGAAAGGCAAAGTTAAAGCAGGGGAGAGGCAGAGAGAGGGGGAGACACAGAATCTAAAGCAGGCTCCAGGCTCCGAGCTGTCAGCACAGAGAGTGATGTGGGGCTCAAACCCGCAAACCGAACCGTGAGATCAAGACCTGAGCCAAAGTCTGATGCTTAACCAACTAGGACGCCCAGGCACCCCTAAATATCAAAACTTAAATTATCCCTAGATTAAATATAAATTATAAAACAAAATTAATTCCTCACCAGTAAGAACTTAATATATATTATGACAGTAATATAGCTTAAAAACTAGTCTATATCATCCATCTTGCCTAGGGTATCATTGTGGTATCTGTTAGCATGTACTATAAAGCTAAGAGGAATTAGATTGAAAAGTGAAGTCCAGGGCTCTATAGAGGGACCGAGAGTCGGAGTGGGGGAGCGTGTGTAGGTATAACCGGATACCTTAGTTGTGGGAACAGGGAAAGCCTTCCTTGCCTTCTTGGGAAAATTATTGTCAGGTCAGTGCTTTGAAAGTCAGCAGTGGTGGCATCTGCCTGTTCCACTCACACCCACACAGTCAATTTTTAGAAGAGATAAGTTCTGTCGTTGTTGCTCAAACACATTTATTTCATTGTTTTCAACAGAATCCTCTATCAACACTACAGTTAACAACTTAAGGTTTTAGGTTCTGTTCCAAAAACGGAAAGCTATTTGCATACTACACCTCAAAGTATATTTTTAATAGAAAAACAAGTTTCATTTGGAAGGCAGGTTCATGGGCTGGTCCACAGGAGGTTGTTTAATTGATAATATGTCTGACTGCAATGTTAGTTCTAATTGAAAAATTATATACAATTTTTCTAACATTTGTTCCCAGAGGAAGACCGCATTTACTGTCCCCATCCTGAATACTGGGAATCTATGGAAACTATCACCACACGAGGCACTCTCAGCAAAGGCCCCAGAGGATAATTCATAGGCAGAGATGGACATGTACTTCAAGACTTAGTTACTGGATAGAAAGCTAATGTGTCTGGAGAGGAAAATGTATCAGGTTAGTTAGCAGAAATATAACGTTAAATTAGAAAACTTGGAGCAATATGTTTAAGTCAGCAAGACATAGTGGAAAAGCTGATAAGCCAAGGAGAAGACTGCTTAATATTTACACTCCCGTGAACACTGAAGTGTGAACCTGGAAGGCAGTTGGAGTTTGACTAAATGTAGCAGAAGGAATAACAAGTACCAGTCTCTGTTGCCTTGGGAACAGGGCCCCTTCCTCATGTTAATGATTCTATAATAAGAAAAGGAGGGTTTAAATGAAGTACATAGTACAAACTTCCAGTTATAAAGTCATGGGGATTAATGTACAGCATAGGGAATATAGTCAATAATACTGTAATGACTTTGTATGGTGACAGATGGTAAGTAGACTTATCATGGGGATCGTTTCATAATGTATAAAAATATTGAAACACTGTGATGAACACCTGAAACTAATCGGATATTGTATGTCAATTATACTTCAATTAAAAAAATGAAGTGCATCGTAATCATGGGCAGACCAATGAGTGTCTAGGGGGGTGTTCAGCAGTGTCAGAAGAGTGGGTGGGGTCTGTGCATTACTGCAGTGGATGATGGATGAGTTCATGAAGTGGCAAGTGTAGATTACAGAGAAAGCACTGACATGAGCCCTAGAGTCTGAGAACCTCCCTGGTACTGCAAAGTATGGTGACTCACTCAGTGGCTTGCCTCTAGCAATGGAAATAAATTGCTAGTCCCTATTCTTCTGACGATACTGCTTGCAAGGAGAGGACAGATAAGACAATACATTGGAAAGCAAAGGAACCATGAAGTCAGCATAAGAGAAAGAAGCATAGCAGAATAGTAGAATGTATAAGATGGCATCATTTCCAAAATAAAAGTCATTGCTTCAATCGTCTCAAATTAAAGGAAACAAAAGCAGTTTTTTCCCAGTGAGCAGAGAGTGTGGTCAATAGTTTGTACATACATTTTAAGTTTTTTTATGTATTTTATATATTTATAGTATTGAAAGTTGTGCTTAGTTCCAAAATTTAAAAACTTACCTCTAAAAGCACTAATATCCCCATAGTGTACTTGTAGTACAAAGTATTTACTTCCAGTCTCTCCTCCGACTCTGAATCCAACTCCTAAAGATTTATAAAGATGATAAATTAATATTTTAGAAATGAAAGTCTAAAATGGAACTAATCTCAGGTTGCTTATCTATGAAATCCAAAGTGAAATAAAATAGCATATAACATATGAAATTATGTTATATGAAAAAGGAAATGAACCAGGCATTCACTGAAAATTTCTAATATAATCTATCATTCCTTCTACAGGCTCTGATAGGTTTCTATCCATACTTCCCATTTCAGAACCAGAGTAAATACATACACTTTAAGAGAAGAATTTACTCATTTTGAAAGAAATAGAATGAAACAAAATTCTGCCATTATTGAGTACATAACAGACATACATAAACCCATTTTCATTTTGTTTTGAATATATTCACATTCATTTTTAGTTTCTGACTGAATATAGAAAACAGACTTCTTAAAAATATCTCAGGGGAAATGCTTTTATTCCCATATGAAAACAGGTATCTGTGGAAAGGTCATTGAGGAAATCAGTTATCAATTAGATTACAAAGTCCAGTGTGTCAATAAGTGCTTGGAATCTGAAGGGTTCCTAATGGTCTTACTATTAATAGAGTTTCCTAGGAAGCTTTTTAAACATCTACAGAGAAAATATTTACAGGTGGAGAAAAAAATTTTTTTTTATCTGCTCAACCAATGGATCTTTAAAATGTCAACAAATCTATAACAGCCTTCCCCCAGCCCCCATTAGTTTGCAAATGTGTTTGGTAGCAGCTGCCTGGTAAACTATGGAGAGGATTCAGAAGCTCATTTGAAGCAAATCAAAAGAGGTATCAGTTAGAGCTGGCAAAGTTAGGGAGGCAAGAGAGAAACAGGTGTATAAGACACCATCCCTGAACCATGGCAGACATATTCTGTTACAGAACTGCACATTCCCTTTGACATTAAGAAACATCAAGGTAATAGAAGAGAGCCTGATAATTCATTCACACATTGGTAGTGATGAGCAATTTAGAGTGAAGATAGAAAGCCAGCTGAGGTTTGGTATTACATTAAATACCCAGGTTCCAAGACAATTTTTTTTTTTAATCTGTTTGCTGAAACAGCAATTTATTTAATTCCTAGCTCTCTTGGCTTCTGAAATGCTCCTGCTGTCAGGAACCAATGTGCTGTAGGCCAAAGGTGGCTTGAGGTATTCTAGGGTATTTTCTAATTCTATCCAAGCTGTTGTGCTGGGCAAGTTATACCAAAGAGAGGCAGAGAAAGAGCAACTACTTAAATGAAACCTTTTCAATACAAAGCAGGTAATACAGATATTTTTTTAGTGTGAAATTGCAAAATGGAACACTGTCAACAACTGTGGAAAGAACATATAATAAAAAGTACTTTGGAGTCAGAAATTAAGCAGCTTTATAGAAGAAGACTATGCAAGAGGCCTCAGATATACCTTTGGGGAGTCTGGTAGGGGGAGCATTTCTTGCCCAGGCATATAGAATATTGGCTTTATCTGTACAGGTTCCTTCATCACAAAACCTGAAGAAGAAAAAAAAAAGTAGCCATAAATGAAGATTCAAGTAGCAAAATGCATAAAAAATCTCCACCAAGGAGGGCAGAGAGGTTAAGGGGAAGGCATTTGGAAACACAGTAAAATACGTCATTGTATCATGATTGTAGTCATACCAGCTCTAAGATCTTAACAAAGACTAAACAATAATTTTACATGTAAAAAAAGTAAACACAAAGGGAGATTTGTCTGTGTGTTGCCCGATGTGAAACGATCCTGTGAAGATGATATACAATTTATAATGTGATATGTCCCTGTGTGGAATGTATTCTGTGTAAATTGGGTAGGAACGTAAGCATCACACAGAGAATGCATATAAACCAAAGCTAACACTGTTACTTTGGAAGTTGACTAAGCCAAATGTCATACACATGTCCCCTTTGGGGATCAGCATTGTCAATATGTCTTTGGCCACGGCAAGAAACAGTAGTACCCAGTGCCTACTCTCAGCAGAGGGAACAGTACAAGTATATCCCACTTAAGATGTTCCTGGTGTTATACATATGTGACTTTTTTCTTAAGTTTATGAATACTGGTTGTGCCATTTATAAGTTGTTTCATGTTGCGCAAGTCACTTGAACTAGTGAGCCTCAGTTTTCTCTCTGGACAAACAGGGTTAGTTATACTTACCTCACAGTTATTCCATAAATCAAATGAGATATAAATAAAAGCACTTTATAAACCTCAAAGCACTATACCAGGGCAATGCATTATTTAATAAAACATTCACTTTATCTACAGACTCATTATTGAGAGGCAGTGTTGTATGGTGACAGGAGCCCAGGCAGAAAGACGTATCTGGAGTTGAACCTCCCCCCTCATACAGACTGGGCATGTCTGTAAACCCTCCCAGGCCTGGTTCCTGTATGGAAACTTCTCTGATCGGGCTGTGGTGGCGATGTGGGTAAGACACTCACTATGGTAACCGGCACATTGGAATCTACATCGGTAGATAGAATTTCATAAGCGAAAAGCTGTCTGATTACAAGCCACACATTTTTTTCCCATTACACTGTATCTTTTAGTTTGTTCCGTTCTAAGAATTGGATTTGTTCAAAACACCATTTGGTGATATTTTTAAGTGCCTTCCCATATTTGTGTTTTGGGAAACTGGCACCAAGCAAGGTCAGGGGCAGGAGTTTGGGCAGACTTGAAAGGTTTCAGGACTAGCAATGAGAAGGACAGAGATAGCTTCTTGGGCAGGACATTGGCTCACATGGTAGAAAATGGGCAGTGCCCATGGGCTGGGAGAGAAATGAAGGCAGACCGTGGTAGCTTTCTAAACAGGTTAGGAACTGAGGCTAGACACTGGGACAACACCCAGGTCACAGATAAGAAAATCACTGGTAAAATGTACTTTCACACTCAGAGGCACGGACATGTCTCTGCTTATAGACAGAAATGGGTGGGAGAAAAGGCAGTAAGTGCAGACAGTTGTTATCCACCTGGATAAATGATTGAGGGACTGGGAACCAGGAAGTCCCCATAAGGTTATATTTAACAAATGTTTTGCTTCTCTCAATCAGGCTGTAGAAAGAAACTGGTTAGTGTGCAGTGTAAAACACATCAACCTGTGGTTTCTTAGTGTTCACTGTCAAGAACAATATATTTATGATGAAGGATTATTATCATCCTGTGAGACTTGTGCACTGGAACATGTCTGTGACATCCTTGTGCCAACCGTACCAAAGGCATAGGGAATGGGACAGTGCCCAAAAGCAAAATTTTCCTCCTTGGACTCATGCTATTATAGTTTAAGAAATGAGACTGTCAGATGGGACGAACTTTATATCTCACTATTGTGAGCTACTAAAATTTACAGACTCGGGTGGCAGTTTACAGAGCTTTCAACGAAGATCATAAATATACAAAAGTGCCTAACATCAACGTGATGACAGTCTTAGGTTAAACAAGATAATTGTTTCTTCTGATATGGAAGTCAATTCAGTGTATGAGTAGAGAGAACCGGAATGAAATATAACAGAGAAAACAGCTTTAGTACGTTTTTCTAACGTACATATTCGATTATGTCATTCACTGGCACAAAATCTTTCAAATGCTTCCTCCCAAATAACATGAAAATAAAATCCAAACATTGTAGCACAACATATTAAGGCTTTTCATTATCTGGGATCTTTTATATCTCAGAAAAAAATTCCCCTTATACTCATGCCAAGTTTCTGCCAGTTTCTTTTTTTTTTAAATGTATTTATTTTTGAGAGAGAGAATGAGACAGGACACAAGTGGGGAGGGGAGGAGAGAGAGGGAGAGACAGAATCTGAAACAGACTCCAGGCTCCGAGCTGTCAACACAGAGCCAGACGCGGGGCTTGAACCCACAAGCTGTGAGATCATGACCTGAGCTGAAGTCAGCTGCTTAACCAAGTGAGCCACCCAGGCACTCTAAGTTCTTGCCAGTTTGTAAAGTCTCTCTTCTGTACTATTCCCTTTGCCTGGAAAACCCTTTCCCCAAATCTCTGCCTGACAAACCTGTACTGACTTTCTCCTTCAAGATTCCCTCTAGGCTTTCTCCTCGAGGAAGTTTCTCTGGTCCCTATCCAGGCCAACTTATACTTGTTAACCATAGTGTTCATCAAGTATCAGCTTACTAATATCCTGTGCATACTTTGTGATTTAAGGTCATAAACTCCCAGCACCTGCATACCTGCCTGTCACTGAATCAATATCCAACAGGTGTTTGGTGAAGTTGCCTTCCAAGTATGTTTTTAACTTTTCATATATGAACACTTAAAAAATCTGAACTGACCTTAATTTTACTGTACACTTTCAAATATAATTTTTTTTAATTTACTTAAAAAGTTTTAACTAAAACATTAAATAATGATAAATCTGAATTATTACTTGCCTGGTGTTTTATAGAAATCAGCTTTCACAAGAAGAATACAAAGAGGTTATGCTTTACAGCTGATTAAGCTCAGAGAGTTTAACTTCCAAAGGTCACGTATTCAAGCCCTGATTCAAAGCTCTGCCTGTCACACTCCCTTCTGTCTCAATTCATGAGATTGATGTATGGGCAGAAAATTATATTCTATGAAGATAAGCTTCGATGACTACACTACTCTCATATCTGAACTAAGCTGCAATGTATGTACACAATTCTAAAACAAAATTCTAGATAAAATAAGTTGTCCTCACTTATTCACAAGAAGACAATGATTTTACATTTTCTTTCTTTCTTTTTTTAATATTTACTTTTGAGAGACAGAGCATGAGTGGGGGAGGGGCAGAGACAGGATCAGAGGATCCAAAACAGGCTCCCTGCTGACAGCAGACAGCCAGATGCAGGGCTAGAACTCACAAACCACCTGAGCTGAAGTCGGACCCTCAAATGACTGAGCCACCCAGGTGCTCCATACATTTCATTTTCTTCTGAGCTCTGGTAAAAGTAGAGCTCCAAAAGCAAACCTTGATTCTTTTAAGTCCTGTTTTATAATTTTTAAGAAATTTATTAAACTCAAGACTGAATAAAGAATGACTCACTGGAAGGCACTGGGATATTCAAACTAATCCTAAAACTTCATATGTGAGAGGACTAGGTAAAGAGGCAAAATAAGAAAGCCAAGAGAAATGGGTTCTAGAACAGATAATACAATGGCAAACGGGTGGCAAAAAACATTTAATTAAAATCCCTGCAATCTTTTCATTTTCAGATTTCCATTTTCCCTTTTAAGTGAAAAATAACATCATATTTTCTCCACATAAGATGACCACCAGGATAAAGACAGTATTGTGTATTTTGGCTTTTCAAAGAGTACTGTAAAAATAGAGAGGATTTTTACTATTCTTATTAATAAGAAAAGTCTTCAGGCTAGGCGGCAATGTAACCCTTGATCAATGGCTGTTGTAATTTCAGGCTTCATCAATTGGGTGTCTTATTCTTATAAATCTAGCAGCTTCTCCTAAAGGCTCCTCCAGATTAAGCCTATTAATTGTGAAAAGATTCACACAGTTCCCTTGTGGTTTCTTAGTAGTCATAGTGAAAATGATGAGAATTAACTTTTGAAAAGAAAACTATTCTGGATTCCTGGACCGTTGCTTTAGAACCTTTTCACCTCTAATCCATGGGGAAACCATTCAGATGGCATGAATATTTTCAGGCTATGCCAAGCACTGAAAAATGCTAACCTGTCTTTTTGAATTATCCAAATAAAGCATGATTGACTGTTAAAGTACTCTCTAGTTGTATCAGTTAAAGGCTATTTAAAATCCAAGGTTACTCAGGGAAGATCAGATCTGACAAGTCATTTCTTCTTTGTCTAAAAAAAATTTTTTTTAAATAAAATTGTCATGCCTTCAAGTTAAGTCTATATAGCCTTAAATTCCAATTTTAATAAATTAAATATCAGGGCCAGTGAAAAACTAATCCAAAGTTAGAATGTTTCTTTAAGAAACACAATATAGGGGCGCCTGGGTGGCGCAGTCGGTTAAGCGTCCGACTTCAGCCAGGTCACGATCTCGCGGTCCGTGAGTTCGAGCCCCGCGTCAGGCTCTGGGCTGATGGCTCGGAGCCTGGAGCCTGTTTCCGACTCTGTGTCTCCCTCTCTCTCTGCCCCTCCCCCGTTCATGCTCTGTCTCTCTCTGTCCCAAAAATAAATAAAAAATGTTGGAAAAAAAAATTAAAAAAAAAAAAAAAAAACACAATATATAATCAACGGCACATGTGGAATGTCTTTATCATTCAAAACTGCATCCTGAATAATCAGATATTCAAATTTCATTAACTGCTCTATAAACCCATAGACAATTATTTCCCAATTCAGACAAATCCTATGTGAATATCAGTGCAATGGGTAGGCAACAGGTATTGCTAATAACACAGTAATTAGAAGGATACTTAATGGAAAAGCTAAATAAAAGTGATTTAAAGTGGCCTGATAAATAGCCCCACAATACCCACACTCCCACCTTCCCAGCAAGATTAAAGAAGCCATAAGTTCCATAAAAAAAGAGGGTGGGTTTGTTTTGTTCACCCACCCTCTTTTTTTATGTTAGGCACCAAACTTTCAGTGCCTAACAAAGTACTTGGCACATAGTGAATGGTTAATAAATATTAATAAACAAATGAGGATAACAACTACCATTTATTAAGGACCTCTACGAGCCAGGCACCGCGCCAAACACATTATTTACATTCCTTTACTTATACTTCATGATGACCCAATCGGGTGGGATTAGTAGTCTCATTTTACAGATAAGGAAACAGATGAACACAGGTTAAATAATTTGACCAATGTTTATTACTACTGGCTCTAAACTAGGTGTTATAGCACTATGCTTCGTCTTGCCAAGAAAGAACCATATTCAAAGTTATGTAATTTTTGTTTCTGTTGAAACTGTCCAAATGGTTATAATCATGCCATTGTATATTATGAAAGTTTACACTAGTCTACTAAGAACTGGTCAGTTGCTAAGGAACTCCTATCAACACCTCTAATCCAGGCACCTACAAATTAGCCAAGGAATAGGTTCACTGGTAACTAGAAGTAAGAATAAGTACCAAGTGTATTTTATATAAACAAAGATCCCTTATGCTACCCTGATATGTGCTATCATATGAATCTATTACATTCCAATTGAAAAAGAAAATGGATACAATTAATTTTAGCCTAGTAGAAATTTATGTCTAAAATTTGCTACTACACTCAAAGACACACTTTGTGTCCTCATGGCTTAGAATGAGGAACAGCGCAGTTTTTGGAGATTGTTATTTTTATTTATACTGATGAGGATGTTATGTACGTTATCTTTACAAGTTTCTTTACAGCAGAAGAAACAAAGAAGAGACTGCAGAACATACACTGTGCACGGATGACACATAGCTAGGATATGGAGAGGGTGCATAAAGGCAGTGTATGCGAATGCCACTCTCAACCAAAGAATCATTAGCATCATGAGGGAGGCAACAAAACTGTAGACGTATCTGGAAAGTACTAGCACCCTAAAAAAAACAGTCATTTAAATGAGTAACCAAGCAGGGTGTCTCACATACTGGCTTCTCTCTCTCTCTCTCTCTCTCTCTCTCTCTCTCTCGATATATATATTTGTATGTTTTAGCTACTTTTCTCTTTCACCACATCAGCATCTGTAACCCTGTGGAGACAGTGGCATTTAAAAAGACACAGCAGGTGGTTAATAAATAGAAGCAGTTGAAAGGGACTGAAGCTGAAGCCTCATAGGATGGTAAAGCACTACTGCTTTAGCTTGAGAAGGATTCCAAGTTAGAACAGCTGGAAACAGCCTCATTTAACCAGCTGGGATTCTTCTTTTCAAAAAAGATCAAACAACCCTGTAGAAGCCATCTTTGATTTGTAAAAAGTACTTGGTCATAAGCATCATTAGAAATAGTTTTTAAATCAAATATTAATTGCTAAGACTAAACATAATGACTTTAGTTATGTATAGAAGATGATGCCTAAGTACAAGGCAGGATACATGAGAAGCCCATTCGCTTTAATCACCCAATATTGTGAGCACATAATCTTGCAGTTTGCAGTCATAAATTGCTTTAAACCCTAAGTCCTGTGCTCAGCAGATAAAAGTGCACAAGCCTGTACAAACTTGCATTACAAAAAGTGGTGCTCCTGAACTACCCCAAATGTCAAACAACTTGTATGAACAAAACATCATGATTTTCAAAGCCTGAAATACTCTCCATAGCCAGCCATGCATTATTTTTAAAAACTGAGAATAAAAACAGAATAAAGAAAGGTATTCATAGAATAGACAAATGCAGTATTTCTAAGATCTTTAGAAATTTACCATTTTTTAGCAAGGAGCTGTAATAGATGTTTGATGTCCAAATTACCCAGTTTACAGCACCTCATTTCCTTACTGACGCTAAAAGGCACATCTACTCACCTATGGCTCACGTGTAGCCAACAAATCTGGAGAGCTTAGAGCTGCTACGCTTTGAGTGAAGTCTGCAAACACCAGTGGAGTCCAACAAATCATGCCATTGCTACGCTTTGCTCCAGTCTTGGTGCTATTACTTTCTGTTGGTCCCTAGATACACTTAATTGTCTCCTCCTCTAAGGGCCTGGGAAAGAAGGTTTGAGGGTTACATCTGACAGGTACTGCTGCCTTCTTCACAAGGGCCAGCAGCTTGTCCATCAGCTGGTCCTTGTTTGCATCCTCGAGAGGTATGTTAATTTGGAATTGAGCACCAGGCCCACTCTAACTGTAAAGGGACCACCCCACAGTATATTAAAAGGTTCACATCAATGTATGCAATTTAAATGCACATGCATATAATTAACTAGACACATTAGCGGTGTGGGCTGCTAATTTGGAATGAGACACAAAAGACTGGAATATGTGTGGGGAAAAAAAACTTTAAAATTAAAATGACTACATAATGAAAACTGCTTCATGCTGTGTCTAGTATTTTCATGTAAACTTAATATAACTGTAAATATATTTTAATGAACAGAAGAAAGAGGCAATTACAAAGAGCAAAGGAGGGCAGCACAACAGTGAAATATCATCAGAATAGCTCTTTGTTTTCATATTAAAAGTGCTGCCTGAAGACAGGGGATGAATTATAACTTCATAATTTCAGGGGGGAAATGTTTACTTTATTAGAGACACATACCTATTTGCCAACCTGCTGGCAATGAAAATAGAACAGTGACGTGAAAACAGGGGGCTAATCCTAGCTAACAAACAGAAAAAAAAAAAAAAAAAGAGGAAAGCTTGACATTTTGGTGCTAAAATATCCCATTAGCTTTTTCTTCTTTCACTAAAACAGCTTTGTATTTCCATAAAGGTTTTCCCAGAGTGTGAAGGAGTTCTTGATTTTCTGAAGCCTCAAAAAACATTAGAGGTAGCATAACCAAAAATATATGTGAACGTTGGGGAATCTTAATTTAACTACTGTCTGTATCTTGGAGCTGTTGAAGAATAGATTTGCAACTGTAAAATGAGTGTGATAAATTCTATGACTCAAACATTCAAGAAAAATAATGCGAGGCTTTGACACTGATAGATTTTTGTTATTAGTATTGTAATTCAGGTGGGAGGATAAGGGGCAAAGCAGTTGAAAACATCCGCTGTTTCCATGGCTGTGCCTGTGTGGCTGTGAGGAGACAGGGTATGAGATGTTTCTGTGAAGCAACTGAAGAGTTCAGTCTGTGAAATATTCTGTGAGTGCCAATGCTTTAAAGAAGCAAGGATCTTGCCAAATATTGGGGGATAAAAAGTCTATACCATCTTTATATGGAGAATAAGACTGGATTGTGGAAGCCAGAGTCACTGGAAGAGTTTTCCTTAATGCATACCTCTTGGTTTACATTATCGAACAGATCCTAGATATGTAGATTAAAAAGATCCTACTTTAAATGTTAGATGAACACTTGCGCTTGGCTCAAAGAAGATAAATACCACCATCAATTACTGTCCTTCTTGTATGGTTATAAAGTCAATCGTAACAAACCTATAGACTAAGTGGGAATGTGGGCTGCAGGGTAGATTACTAAAATCCCCTTAAAATGATATAGGTATAATGCCATTCAGAGTTCTAATTACTCAGCAGTAATGCAGTGGGAGGCCTGCTTGAGGTGAGTCAACCAGTGCACATATCTCCAATGCCTTATAATGATGACTTTCCAATCTGACTCAGCATCTGCATGCAATTTATATTCATAGAATTATGGAATTACAGAGCATAGAGGAGTTCTAGAAATGATCCAGTGGTAGTCCCTTGCTGAAATGAAGAAACTTAGACCAGTCCACATGAAATAAGTAATTTACCCAGGGAATCCAGCTAGTTAGTTCACTACTCTTTCGCTGTACTATGTTGCCTTTCAAGTAGTAATTTTAGCAAAATAATACATCTAGCAATTACTTTACTCAAAATTGCCATTTTCACTTTCATTTACATTTTTCTTCGAATTCTCTCTTTCCCCAACTTGGAAGTCTTTTGGAAAAAAAATATACATATTTTACTAGACTTAATTTCAAATCAGTATATTTAAGAATATTAATAAATACTTCTACAGGGCCCAAATAACATTTGCTCTGATATTCCCTTGAAAGGAGAACAGTAAACCAGGCTTAGTTCATTGTATATAATCTTTCTCAATTAAAAGCGTAACAACATTTAGTGACGTTTTGTTTTTTCCCTCATTCTCTTCTACCAAGGTAAAGTTACAGCAGGTTTTAAAAGCTTATATTCCTTCCTGCCATTTTCACTAATTCCAATTCAAACTAAATTTTTCCAATTTCACAAGAAATATTTTTAAAACGTAAAATCAAAGGATGTGATTTATTGTATAAGATTCAGAAAAAGCTGTCACAGAATAATCTTTAAAAATTTTTTTTTAACGTTTACTTATTTTTGAGACAGAGAGGGACAGAGCATGAATGGGGGAGGGTCAGAGAGAGAGGGAGACACAGAATCTGAAACAGGCTCCAGGCTCTGAGTGGTCAGCACAGAGCCCAATGCGGGACTCCAACTCACAGACCGCGAGATCATGACCTGAGCCGAAGTCGGATGCTTAACCGACTGAGCCACCCAGTCGCCCCCAGAATAATCTTTTAATCCCAGAATTTTATTTACAAAAATTTATCGAAGAGCAAAAACTGGATTGCTGCTATCAAAGAGTGTTAACTGTGATTTGCTGGCTCCATTTTTATATAAACCCAGTCATGTGAGCAGGATTCCTATGTGATATGCTCCTTTCATCAAATAACTTAAGCCTATTAACAAATGCTTTGATGGTACTTGGTCCCTGGAGATTTCCACTAATTGCCCTGTGCTTTTAACAGTTCCAAATACATATTACAGTCGTTTGTTATAAGAACGACTAGAATACAGTTGCTGTGTGCCTTGCATCAGCCTGATGAATATTAGGATGCACAGAGAAGGGTCTATCAGTCTACATGATTATGCACGGACAGGAACACAAAACAGATACTTTTTCAATGCAAAGCAAGACACACTAGTCATTCTGGACTGTGAAATACATAACAGTGATTCTGGCTATCGGTGCAAAATATGAGGCTTAAATGCATGGCTATTTTCAAAGCTCACCAATCTTCATGAACTCCAAAGAACAAAAGGGAAGGACAGATCTCAAGTCATAAATTAAGCTGTAAGCTTCTGGGGGTTAAAAATATATCTATGTATTCTATTCCACAGCATCTGCTATAGTTCTAGGATACAAGGGGCATTTAATAGATGCTTACTGATCATTCATAACATGATATTAAGACTCTACATAGTGATTAAAATAAATTCTAAAACTGCAACAGTTGCTCGAAGAAATGGGAGGCAGCGTGGTGAAATGCTGGATTTGGAACCAGACAACCTAGGATTCTATCCTGGTCTGACACCAACCAGCTGTGTTACCTTAAACATGATACTGATTCTCTTCAGGCTCTTGTTTGTAAAGTGTGGACAATAGTAACTGCTCTACAAAAACTTTAGGAGAAAATGAAATGGTGTATACAGATTACCTAGCACACTGTCTAGGATAAAAGAGTGCTCAAAGAACAGAGCCATGGTGCTCTTTGGATTAAAGCAAGATCTTAAAAAAAGTAAACATCAGAACATCCATTATCTAAATTGTCTGTCTTTTTTAAATAAGCTGTCTGTACCTTGATACACTATCTACGACAACAGACATACATTTATTAAGTCAGTGTCTAAGACTGATGGATGTGCTCCATAGCAGACTAAATAACTGATAATCAGACCATGATAACCACGTGATGCAAAAGAACAATGTTCTTTTCTGAAAAGTAAGCATTCTACCTATTTATTAACCAGTTGTAAAATACATACACAGATGCAATTTGTATTTATAAAACATACACATTTTCTACACCCCTTTTGACTATGAGCCCATTATCCCTTACCAGTAACTTCCGGTGGAAGAAGGCATATTGCATCCAAAAAGTAACATATGATGGACAGTATCCATGCTGGCACGAGGTTTAAAGTCAACTGTTAAAAGAAAATGACACATGAATGTGAATACAAGTTACACGTCTGTGCACAAATGTTCCAAGAGACCCCATCATTCAACCATTCCAATAGCTGTGTAACAATGATATTATGTTGCTCCTGATTGTATAAACTATCTTATTCCTTAAGATGAGCATGATTTGACAATTTAATTTTGCAGGACAGTGGTCAACTATTATAGAACGAAAAGAGAAAAGCAATAATGTACAGGCTGCAGCTATACATACACCCACATACTTTTTAAAGGAAGACCCCTTTTAAAGTGCTGAGAACAGTATGCGGGTACAAAACGAAAGCTCCAGGCTACGTGTTCACAACAGATTCCCTTCGAGATTTCAGTAGAGTGCTGAGTACTATAAAATACTGCACAACACCGCAGTGAAACAGAAACCACAGTGAGTGGTCAGAACATGAGCGGAAGGATTCTTAACGCAAATTTATCACCATCTTAAACCAACAGTAGTCACTAGGATGTGATATGAAGAAACAGTTTACTACAAAATAAAATAAAATTGGAAAATGTGTCTTTATGAAAGTACAGAAGAGAGAAAAATCACTGTCCTAGAGGAGCACTGTGCGCTTGTTACAAGGATAGTGAAACTTATTAAATGTCACTTCTTTATTTTTCTCCTAATAATAGTGGTTGAAAGACATTAAAGTAAACAAAAATGAGTTTGGAGATAAGACAAAAAATTAAAAATAAATTATACTATTGTGCATGGTCAATATTCAGCATGAGCTGCCTTTTCTGGTTTGGGTTTGGCTCAGCTACTTTTGTCTGCATTCAAACTGCTGCTCTACCAACACAGTTTACCAGTCACCTTTACATAGAAACATGCTAAACAATCTAAAATGATCTTGAATCGCAGGTGTATGCAAAACTGCATATTTTGTCTTTTCTTGTCTGATAAAATAAAACATCATTTATTGTTAAAATATGTGAGTACAGGTGTATTTACAAAATAAAATATGTTCTACATCAAAGTATAGTGTCATGACTTGGAAAGCGTGGTTGGTCAGAAAACTTAACACCTACTATGAGCCATTTGACTCACAACTTTCAGGGGAAATAAAAAGTCTTTCACTTACTGCATTGAAAATAAGAATTTAAAGTCCAAAAATCCCATCATGAGATATTAATACCACCATTTAAAAACCTAACAAATGGCTGGAAAATGGACTTGCTAGAACTTAAGGCTTTGTTTTCTACCACCAAAGAATACAATAAGCCTAGGAGGTTGAAGAAGATACTTTAGAAGGAAAGAATCAATTGGAAGTTACAACAGTTCATAAATCATAGAAAATCCTACTGTTAACAAGTCTACATTTGTTACCAAGAGAAATAGAAGGAATAAGAGGGATTCTATCTCCATAGACTCACTCTCAAGTACAGGATATCCTTCTTTTCTTTCAGAATCCTCCCGGGGTATTATCCCTGGCAGAAGGGAATTTGAAAAAAGCTCTGAGGTGGGAGTAGCTGGCCTTTGTTTTTTATTCACTTAAAATTTATTTTGGTATGCGCTGTAATTGTTATCTTACATTCATTTTTATGAAATGGCTTATCTCACTCTATGGACATCTAACTTTTTGATCTGACTGTATCCACCTTCTACTCTCTCTCTGTTTTTCAATATCCCTCTGTCAATACACGAGGGGTTTGACAAACAAGAAGATAACTCCTCTGTTTTTTTCAGAACCTATGTAGATGATCATATGGTTCTCATCCCCCTTAACTTCTTTTACTATGGGTGGATTATATTAGATTTCCAAAGTTTGAATCATTCTAGGAATTTTGATAATAAACCAACATGGCCAAATGCATTTTATGAAGAATTAAGCTGTTTGGTGCAAAGCAACACGAATTTGAAGTGTCATCTAAAAATCCAGGTGGAAATACCCAGTAGAAGATTGGACTCTTGCTCAAGAAAGAAGTCAGAGAATTACATACTTGGGAACCACTCAAAAATTGAACCCTCAAGCCATGAGGGTGAACAAAAGGCTCAGGACAGAATTTTCGGGAAAGCTCTGAGCTGTCAGGATCTGTGTAGGAGACCCCAACAGTTTTTGTTTTTTGTTTTTTGTTTTTTAAATATTAAATCACTGTGTGTACTGCTGGGAAACGAGGCAAATATTATTTTTGAAAAAAAGGGGGCCATCATTAAATTTATAAAATGAATTATTAAGCAAAAACATTTAGGGAAGGATGGAGAGGAGACTTGTTGAGAGAAAAACAGATCATGAAGATATACCATCTCTTTGGCTTTTCATTAGGAAGGAAAGTCAAATGTTTCACCTGAGCCTCTGCTTATGCAGAGGACTAATTGTCCTTTGTAAAGGGCAAAAATTATTCAAAGTATAACTTCTCTGTCCATTTTCTGATTTTCTTCTCCTTCTGACATACTGCTTTAAGAACCACTTATTTGCTCCACATTGAAAGCTTACCAGATTAGTGTTTAATTTTAGTTTCTATAATTAGAAACAAATCAATATCTTTAAGAGGTAGTTAACAGAACATTCCTCAGAGTTCCCTCTCATAGAAACTTACTCTCGTGACTCATGCATTCTTCCAGAAACTCAAGATCTCATTTGAATGCTAAGTAAATTACTGGTATAGAGTTGTATATAACCATCTTTTTCACATCCTAAAGAAAGAGTATAATATCAAAGTATTTATATGATTATAGTTCAAAGTACAATTCATTGCAAGTTGAAATGAAAAGTACTGCCAGCAAAAGGAATGTCATATCAAAATGTAAATCTAAAACAAACAGTAGGTGCCATAAAATAAAGCAGGCCTTGGACAATTTCTTTGAAGGGCCTGCTGCCAATGGTGGGGGGTCAACTGGGAAAAGATTATGCTGACAGGTTCATTACCTGGGTTTGCTCCATTCCTACTTATTATCCCTAGCTTTGCAAAACAAGATCCCACCCCTAGTGAATAAGAATGAGATCTGTTGGGCACAAGATACACATATGACCATGCTGGAGATTTCAACACTACACAAAAAGAATATGGGAAAATATTTTCAAATCACATCTTAGAAGAAGTTCTCCCTTCTTTCTCTCTCTCCCATCATACGCCAAAGAAGTCCAGGATCCAAGGGGAAGGGAGCCAGAGGATAATTACGACAGCTAACAGGCAGAATAAACAAAGGCAGCCTTCGGATGGCCACAAACAGGCAGAAGCACAGCCTTGTGAGAATGCAAGGGAATATTCCATAAGATTAAAAAGTGCCACCTACTCTTCTAACTCAATAATAAGATGACAGTTACTTAAGTGGAAATGGAACTTCAGTCTCAATGGGTGTTAGTTCAGACTGCCTGATGTATAAGATCAGAGAGCAGTTTACAGGCAAGCAAGTGTGAGCAAGTCCTGGGAATCAAATATTTCTGAAGGACTAAGACTCCAGAAATAGTAACTCACGCACATTAATTAAAGGAAATGCAATGGCTCTGAAAGTGCACAGGGTGGAGGACTTCTCAAAGGTTAATGTCATCTGCAATGAAAGACTTGAAAGGATGTGTGTGGGCGACGTACTTAGCAGAGACAGTGAGGTCTATTTTCTGGCGTTCTAAGCAAAATTTGTTCTAACTGCATGAGGTTGTTTGAAATTTATGGCTTCTTTTAGCGAACATCAGACACAAATCAGGACCATAAAATTCTCTAAGAATGTGACCTAGGATGGAATTTCATTTAGCACTTGGCTTTCTCTCCGTTTTTCCTCTCCAACTGGATATCCAGGTCTGCATATCAAATGTTGATGTATCTGCCAGACGTGGGACATGGAAAGATTTTGAAGAACCCACATGGCCAAGTATAGGAACTAGAGACTTAGGAGATATCCATGCACAATCAACCCTAAATTACCACTGAATATAAGAGGTACACCCCTCTCAGCTAAAGATATGCCATAGAGGAATACTATAGACCACCAATAATTAACCTATCAAATAAAAAGGAACTGACTTTTCAATGCAAGTTTGGATCTTCAGAATTTAGGCACTCTGGAATTATTGCCCATATATATCATTAGAGATCATTATTGTTCTCTTTGTTTCCTTTTTCCTCCCAGTGGAATCATATTATACATAGTAAATGGTTTCTTTCCTATGCTGTGGATATTTTTACCTGTTATTAAACAATTTTTGTCAATGATACTTTTTATCTAATAATGTGCATTAGAATTATGCTACGCAGTTTATTAAAAGTAGAGATGCTCAGAGTTAATCCTGGGTCAGTCCTACCCCTTCCCCCATCAATATCTCATTTAAATCTCAGAGGTCATTCCAGGCATGTATACATTTGAAAAGTTTCACAGGTGATTCACAGGTGATTCTGACCCCAGTCGACATTTTTAGTGCCTGAATATATATATTATATAAGCATGCTTAGAGTTTGGTTAATAACTCATCTTAGTTAACGTGGACTGTGTTACTCTCTTAAAGGCACAGAGCAAACAGTAAGAACAAAGTTTCTTTTAAAATTAATTTATAAAGAAAAATTTTCTGGAAATAATTAGCTGATCCCTCAAAATCAGTGTGTTAAAAGAGATCACTGGAACTCTGCAGTACATTGTACAGCTTCAGCTATATCACCTGAAGTCATTTTAAGGCCGAGGTCTGAAGCAGGCACACAAATGGAGCCTCTGGTGATTACAGTCATGTCTGTGTAGTGTCAGTCTTCTACTACTGTTAGTGTTTCCAGTCATATTCAGTATGGAGACTAGAGACATGTAAGGTTTAAGACATAATAACGTAAAAGAGCTGTTAAAATTTTTAAAAAATGACAGGCCCCAAATCTTAATATCCCTTCCATAAACATTTCTCTGTTTCCCAAAAAATAAAGATTATATATCAAAATCTATTGCAACTGAAGATAAGGCTGTAAACTATCATGAAAGTGTAGGATATGATCACCCTTAATGTTCATAATCTTGCAGCTGGGTCAGAAAGGTTCAGATAAATGTAGAGCTCATAGCAGTACAAACCATTTAGCAGCATGTTAAAAACCCACAGCAATCACACATTATATTATCTTCTACCAGCTTCCTCCAAAACTGTAAAGCAATTCTGCACCAAAATAAAGACCTTTTGCTTGAACGTTTTTAATCAGAATGTTTAATAGATAAATTGTTGTTAACCCTCACTAGCATGGACAATGATGTACACTTCAGAAAGAATCCCTAATGTGGTTTATGAGGATGTTAAGCTGCTGTTGCCAAATTAAGCAAGAAATAAGACACCTGAGCAAGCCTTTAAATTGAACATGAATTTAAAATGAAATAATCCTTGCCTCTGAATAAAATAATTTAAGCACAAAAAAGATTTAGATTTCTGGATGATATACCTTTTAAAATGGAACTTTTTTGGTATATGTCAGAACCAACTAAATAATCAACAAATAGACTTTATCAGCCAGGCTGTGCAAGCTAAAATAGTATAAGCTTCATTAATCCCTATATTTGTAACGTCATCCCTCTAGTAGTCCCCTATTAACTTCCTATGGAACAAAATCCATAGCTCCTTCTGACCAGTCTCCTGGTCCGCGATGTTTCCAACATGACAGCTCCCTACACTCACCCTCCCCTCCCCTCGGACAGCCCTCTGCACCTAATAACCACCCACGACCACTAGCATTTACTGAGGGCCACCCCCTGCCAGGCTTGCTTATTGCTCACAGTGACCCTATGTCTGGTCTTTTCCCCTCAAACAGATGAGCCTTGAGGAGAGACAGGCTGAGTAGCTTGTGTACAACCCTGCAGCCAGCAGGTGGTGAGGCTCACATTGTGCCCAGTGTGCTCCTTCACTGATCATACTGTTAGCCACTGGAATATTCTCCTCCCCTCTGCAGATCCAAATAGACCATCTTTCCAGATGCAGATAAAATCCTGTCTGTCTCTCACATGATGTTTTCTCTGACTAGAACAGTTCACGTTCATCTTTTTAGAGTTGGCCCCTACAGTTGTCTGTACTGAAATAGCAGAAATGGCTACTTCAGAATGACTGTCAAAATGTCATGTACCCTTCACTAATGAAGGGCATTCACACATCGAATATGATTCAGACCTGGGCTTTCTGGATTGGCCATTTTCCTGGGAGTGTCGGCAGAGGTGGGGGGGGGTGGCATTTTGACATTAATGCAATAAAGCAGCACAGTCAACGTGTCAGTTAGTTTCTGGTGATCTCTAGATGTATGTAACGGAAGACATCCTAACTCTCAGCTTTATAAAATATGATGAGATGGTTCCTACTCCTCCATCTCCCTTTGTTTTATTACTTGAAAGAACCCTGGGCATTATCAGGGGTTGTCATGTTGGAAATGTGGTATTTGGGTGACCAAACAATAGAAGACATCCTAGAAATACTCTGAGACAAGGCAGGCAGCAACATCTTTTCTTTTTTGTTTATGACCAAGCAAATCAGGTTTTATCTGCACAGACCTATAGGTGTAGCATATCTTATTTGCGCTAGCTCTCCAAGTAACTTTCACTATGATGCTAGAAAAGCTTCTGAGGGTGATTGCGGGAAGATACCCAATGGTCACGTGAAGACACAGACTACAGTTTTGATGTTGGAGAAAATCCTAGAAGAGGGAAAAGAAAAGTTATGCAGGCAACTAATCAGAGGCAGAAAGGTGACAGAGTGACTTCATGGGGATGGAGACTCACACGTATGTACACACACACACACACCCTTCTATTTACTGCTGCCATGCCATAAAATGTGATTATCTGAGCACTGTATCCTACCCGACCTTGGTCTTTATAATCTTGTAATGACCTTATGTAATGACCCATAAACATGATCAAAATTAGACTGCTCCTGTATTTTTTGAGGTAACTCAACATCACCTGAACATGTGCTTTGTTTAAGAAAGGTCACATTCAGAAATATTTAAGTCTCATGGTGCTATTCTGCAGAAGACATTGTTCTACATTCAAGAGAGAAGCCCAAGGAAAGGAAAAGCAATGAATCATTAGATTAATTTCATCTATTTCTAAATTCAATGGCTTCTAACTCATTTGTATAGTGCAATTTGATAGATAGGGACCCGCCATCATTCACTAAGGAAAAGACACATTTATTTACTGGTCATCCATGTGAGGGAAAGCAAGTGGATGAAGATGACAGTCAAATTTCTTGGCTGAGTGGGCTGCTGTCAGAGTCAATTCCTCAGAGTGTCTGTAAAACACCTTTTAGACAGCATCACAGTTCAGTGGTCAAATGCAGATTTTATCATACCTTCACCCATTCCAATCTGTGATTTCTTATTAAAACAATAAACAAAAGCAGTGCTCTAGGGAAAGCTATGATTCTGTTCAAAGTATAAAAATTATATTTATCTTCATTAGAGTATTTCCCCAAACAACTACTTTAATTCACATTTACTAATTCAATGGAGACATATAAATACATCAAAGATGTTGTGCATGCTTATACATAAAAATGCTGGGCATATGCACATATAAATTCTATGACAATTGTGATGGTATCTTCTCAGAATTAAGAAATATGTTTGTCTAAAATGAGTTACATAACTAGTCACACAAGCAGAAAGCCAAAATTATGAATTATTCAAATGCAATTCTGGCTTTTAACACCATGAAGAGAGTTTGTTTTAGTCCTAATAAGCAATCTCAATTGTACTCTGCCTTTTGTGATCTTCTTTAGAAATTTGAAAAGCCAAAGGAGAAAGTTCTTTTCAGATGTTATAATATTTATATTCTTGTCTTTAGAATTCTGCCAGGCTATAATTTCTTTGAATTGGTGTCATACCTCACATCCCCATTGCCTTGCCCAATAACTAGCACACAACAGAATTTTTAAAGTCTGCCGAATGTATGAACAAGTGGCTTTTCTTAAAAAAAGAATTATTCCCTTATATTCAAATAAGAGTAAAATTTAAGGCAAAAAGGTAAAGTGTCTACTAGATGATACATTGTCTTAAAAATAGCCAAGCACAACACTTTTTTTAGTATTCAATCATGTATTGAGCAAGCAATATTGAGTCCCCACCATATCCAGTAGCACATATCCTGCTGGCCTTCAAAAATTGAAAAGGCACAGATAATGAAAGCAGAAAATATAAAATTGATAAATCTCTTAAGAGAAAAATAAAAGTAGTAAATGCTTTACAAGTCTTCATTTTCAACCATATCTTATCTTATGATAAGGCATCCTGAGACCTAGAATTTGGGAGAACCCACATATTTCAATCATGGCAAAACCCTGTTTACCACTAGCAGAACTTTCACTCTGGGAATAGGGAAAAGCTATGCATGATCACCCTCCCAACATACAACCTATATATCCACTTTTCCTACTGCAAATCTTTCACCTTTGTGTATCCTGGGTTTCGCTTTGTAGGATGGTTTGAGGTTTATTTTTGTTTTTGACAAAACTGACCAGAGTGTTCCTAGTAGAGACTGAAAGGTAAGGAAATCAAAGAATTGTATTTGATGTAAGACAGAGATGTGCGATTGCTGTATTTCAGCTCTATCTATCCATTTGATAACTTCTTTCATTTCTTCCCCGATTCACTATCCTCACATCCAAATCTCTTATGACAGGGTAACACACAGCTAGTAAAAATCTTGCTCACGTTCCTTGACCTCTCTGACCATCCATTTCCTCTCTATAAGATGGCTTAAATATGCTTAGGTGTAAGTATATTAGTGTCTTGTAGGCCCCTGGTAAATTATGGGTGGTAATGAGCTGATTCTATGAACAAGGATCCTATACAAACTATTGCCCTCCTGTTTGATTAAATCAAAGACGGAGATGTTCCTTTGTTTCTCTAATTATAAACTGGGGCTACCTTCAGGTTTGCCCTAAGAATTAATGAGACAATACACGCAAACTTCCCCTTACTTATTCCCTTATATGAATGATTGTTTGGTTTTCAACTTTCCAGTTCTAATTTGCTTACACCTAAACATCTGTGGTTGCTGGATTATGCAAATAGTAGTAACCACAAACGCCTGGAGCTAGTACATTAAAGGACTCACATTGAAGATGAAACAACCCTGTTTTGAACAAGTGACAAAATCTTTAGTATTCATGCAATCCTCCCAGCCACAGAGAAAAGAAAAAAATATATTGAAAATAATTATTAATCTTACAAGATCCTTTAAGGACCTTCAAACTGGGAACAGTTTAATCTTAGAAGGGAGGTGCTTAAGAAAATGCAAAACCATTTGGTACCCTAGTTCTAATATAGTCCTTTATGAGTTTCCCATGAATATTTTCCTTGACTGAATATATTCACTTGTACTTCTCGATTTTAATTTATGTGAAAGTAAACACATTTCTATTAGGAGAGCAATAACGCATTCCAGGATATATATTTATAGTCCTTAGAGTCACCAGCTCTGAAATCATATACTACCACCAACCTCCAGAAACAAGTCAATAACCTCTTAATGTGAGACCTATAATGTTGCTGTGAAACATGACATTCATATGCATACAGGCATGGAGATGGCCTTCTCTTCTATGCAAATGTGAAATAGGAGGAATCAAGCTTTCTTGGAGCTTGGAAAGAAAATATAAAATCATAAAGAAGAAAACATCATGTAAATGCCTTTTAGTGAGTAAATATTATTTTCTCCTAGGCTGCCAAAAATGTGGATATGATATTGAAAAAACCTTTACTGTTGATATTTCAATGATGAATTTGTAACCTAAATCACATTTACTATTACACAAGGCACTACAATTATTTTCTCTGTCTTTAAAGTTAAAGTTGAGGATCTGGGAGCATTGTCGTTTCTACCTTTTTTCTTGGTAATATTCGATTATTATACAAAGTAAGGACACACAGGCAATGCTCAACTTCCTAAGGCCTTTCATTCTTAAGAATTAACTCTGGGAACAAATTTGTAGAGTGCTATTCTAAGTTGTATTTTCTGTTGGAATTGCCACCAAAGTGTGTGGAAAAAAATGCACATTGCTCTGGCTTTTCAGGTCTGTAATGTATACTCCTGTGGGAACATCTCATGAAAATTTATCCTCAGATGGCCCCGAGGCAACAGTACACATTTTATAATTCAGATAATGGCCATTTCAGACAGCCTACTTGAAGATTAGTTTCATGGGACCAAAGCACAACTCTCATTACCATTACTTTCTCTCCAAAATTAACATCTCAAACCAGAAAAGTGAAGCAGTGGGAGACAGAAACAAATCCATGAATAATTTGTCAATCACACCTCCTCCCAAACAGTTAAAAGTTTGTCATAAGGATATTTCAATGAAAACAACCTAGATGGAAACAGATGGTATTTTGTCACTTTTCTTATCTGACTTAAGAGCTCAGCTGGGGAAGGACCTGCCATTTATGAGTCCTCTTATTCTACTATAGAAACCACAGGACCAATGTTCCTGCCTTTCCCAATCTCTACCTCCTTCGCTTCTTTCCTTCTTTCAATTTCTCCTTCCTTCCTTTCTATCCATCTACTATTTGACAGGTAAAATCTTAAATTCCCCAATGTTGATTCTAAGTACAGTCGATCTATAGCATGAACCAGCAGGTAAATAAACAGTCTGTTGAGTGGAGCGGAATTAAGCATCCAGCCACAGACAGAAAGCCAATACTATACAAATGGGACCACACGGTATTGGCGACCATTGACATCTGCATGCAACTCCTTAACTACTATTACTCATGAATCTCTCCAGATACAGTTTGCAACCTTGTCTCTGAGTGGCTCTCTCTAGTTTGTTTCTGCATTAGGCATGATAAGTGCATTTTAGAAACTGACAGTAAAAGATTAATATGCTCATAACCATCAAAGAGAACCTTTCACTGATTTCAAATAGCTGCCCTCCCTTCGACCGCCCACCCTGGCACACCATCCAATTAATACTTACTCACGAAGGCTTCCTCATCCACCGGCAAGCGCATTGACATGCAGAAGTACGTATCAGACTGGTAGAGAAAGAAAGATACAAAATCTGAATTAATCTGCAGCTAGTAAAGAAGGAAAAATAACAAGTAAAAGCATGGGCTCTATGACTGAAAAACAACTATTGGCCCAATGAGGTGAAGATGCCTGCTGAATGGGTGTGACCAAGTTAATAGAAGGGCCAAGTCTAGAACTTAGGTACTCCAAACATTTTTCTAAGACTCTTTCCTAATTGACCTCAAATCCTATTTATAACACCAATTATTATGACTGATATTTCTAGTTCTGTCACAGTTAAAAGGCAACATTTTAGATACTTCTATAAAAAGAGTGAACTACTTTATGCCCTTGACCTTAAAATGGTAGGTTAGTTGGTGTTGACCATCTTCACTATATGCATAATTATTCAATTTCTTGAATCACTTTACAACTGCCCCAAATATTAATTAGAGAAGTACAATGAAAAAAAGTTGGTCTTAAAAGGTAATATATATTTGGTTCTCCCTTACTTTAACATTTTTATGTAGTACATTGAAGAAATCAACATTAACTCAAGTTATTCTTTCTTTTCCAGCATCCAGTCTCTTACCTAAATGGCCATTTTTCCACTATCAAATGTATTAACACCAAGAATTTTTAGTGATGAAAAATGTAATTTAAGGAGAATGGGATTCTCTTTTCATCTATGCATTCCACTTCATTAGTGGAAGACCTATGCACCATAGTTGGTAATATACCCAACACAAATACTGCATTTAGTAATTCATACTTCATGGATTATTACTATACAGGGCTGGGATCAAGAGATTCCATAAACATGGATAGAGATCATTTGGGTATCTCTGAACCTACTAGTTAGCGTTGAAAAACTGTGAAATCTGTACCTCTTCTTAAAATTCTGTATTGGGTGGGAAACAAGGAAGTTCAAATATACAGCAAATCAACATCTCAACTTTTGAAAAATTTGATAAATATGGTTCAGTCTTTATTACTATTTTAAAAAACTTTTAATGTTTATTTTTGAGAGAGAGAGAGAAAGAGCACAAGTCGGGGAGGGGCAGAGAGAGAGGGAGACACAGAATCCAAAGCAGGCTCCAGGATCTGAGCTGTCAGCACAAAGCCCGACACAGGGCTCGAACTCACCAGCTGTGAGATCATGACCTGAGCCGAAGTCGTCAGATGTCCAACCGACTGAGCCACCCAGGCACCCCCATTACTACTCGTATAAATGCCATTTTTTTTTTCTCAATTAAGCAAACTCTTTTGTTTAAAAAAATTTTTTTTAATATTTATTCATTTTTTGAGAGAGAGACAGAGTGAGAGCAGAGGAGGAACAGAGACAGAAGGAGACACAGAATCCAAAGCAGGCTCCAGGCTCCAAGCTGTCAGCACAGAGCCTGACACGGGGCTCGAACCCACGAACTGTGAGATCAAGACCTGAGCCGAAGTCAGCCGCTTAACCAACTGACCCACCCAGGCACCCCGAACTCTTTTGTTTCTTTAATGGATTTACAATTATTTAGATTCACCTTTACTTTCCTAAGAAGGAAATATGCTGGGAAATATTGAAGGTTGAACAGTAAGGAGGTTAAGCGACATAAATGATGGACATGTGGCCTGCATATCTAAAACTCGAGAAATACAATGGCAAAATGATGCTTAACGATCTTAAAATCACACACAATATTGCTCATAAATATTTTTCCAATCTCTGAATTATTACCATTACAAAACGTACCTACTCCATTCTAACATAAAACACAGGAAGTTTAAGATTCTTTGCTATTTGGTCGTCCTGATCTACAAGCAATTCAGGATTTGGTCGTCCTGATCTAGAAATAATTCAGGACTAGAAGATATTTAGTAGCTACTACAGAGCTGCGGCAACTATTGCTATTTCTAAGCCAACAGTTATAGAATGCTTTTTATGTGCCAGGCATAGCTCTTCCTGTTTTACTTGTATTATATCATTTAATAACTAAAACAATCAAATATGGTAGATAGATACTATTATGAACTCCATTTTAAAGACAGTGAGAATAATCACTAACATTTATTCACAGCACTGCTCTAAACACTTTACATGTATTAACTTCTTTAATCCTCAAAACACATCTCTATGATACTATTATTCTCCATTTTACAGATGAGGAAACTGAGGCAAACTGAGGTTAAGTAACTTCACTGTTTGCTCTAGCCAAAACCTGACAGTAGGCTGATAGGCTTTTGAGTAGTACCCCCCCCCCCACTTTGCTTTAGAAAGTTGGCAATTATAAATCTTTGCTCTGCCTCTTTGAGATATAAATCTTCTATAACCCAGAACTGTCTTCTGACATTCAATGAGACAATTCTGCTCTGGTTGTCAGCCAGTGGATGCCTTGCTCTAAGTTATATCACTGCTTCCTGTCATGAAGATAGGAGAAGCTTGTTTTTCTTGTGGATAGGTGCCAATGAACAAACCCAGAAGCACTAGTCACATGGACCAACCTCCCTAAAACCCTTCAGGGCTTTTCCCTTAGTACCCTCCAAGGCTTCAAAGGTCTTCTGTTCTTTGTTTTGGCAAAATTGAGTTCAGTCCACACTGGACCTCCTTCACTATTACAATGGTTAATTTTGAAGAAAATCTGTCCTTACCACTTCAACTAGTGTCCACCTGATTTACCTTTTACCCTAACAAGTGCAGGAGCTGGCATCTGAACACAGGCAGTCCGACTAATGCATTACAGATCATTCAAAGCAATATGAACAATTAATGACTTACAAGCAAACATAAAAACAAAAGTCAATTTAGAGTAGCTAAGCATATATTTGTAATAATAAAGGATCAAAGGTTGCAATTAAATGTAAACCAAACAAAACTTCTTTTATATTTGGATTTAACAGTTTTCGGTTTTATTTTACCTTTCATTTTATTATAAACCATCTCAACTTGTTTTTGGAATAGTAAGTTATAGGAATAAATACATATATCAAGTTTAAAAAGTTGGTTCTTTTGATTAAAAATAAACAACGAAGCACAATAATGGTTCCATAGACGGAACAAAGGAAACTACTATCATACTCAGAATTGATTGGATCCATGTTGTAATTCTTATTCTCATCAGCAGCTGCACAATTTAAAAGGACAGAATAACTTGGGAATGTCTTCCTCTTACCAATTTTTATTTCTTGGCTTATACCTTCTCCGATAGTGAGAATGTATTCAAATTTCAATGGTTTCTTTCCTTTTCTGTGGAAACCAGTTTAGAAAAAAAACGAGGATGAGATGAGGGAGAGCCTCTGCACAATTTGGCAAAATTGTTTTGGGACAGCAAAGTCTGTTTTATACTTTGATCAATGGTGTACCATGCCCCATCATACTCTGATTTAGTCTTTTACTTATACCCCATTTTTCAAGATAAAAATAATTCTGTTAGAAGAAAAGAAGGTAAAACTTTTTTTTTCTAAAAATGAGCACATGAAAAAATAGTATGTATCAAATCAATAATTAGCCTTCAGCTAAAAGCTCTGAAGACCACAGTTCGATGGAACAGAGAATAACAAAAAGTAATTTATTCTTTTCTCTGCAAGTGTAAAAGGTGTCAGTGATCTGTTCTGTAACATTCTGGTAACATAGTTTGGTTCCTAGAATTTAGTTGAGAGCTCAAGATCTATGTAAGGGTATGATCATATGGGATCATATGATCTAACGATCATTTACAGGGACTAATCGGAGAAGCCATATCTTAAAGATGACTCAGGGCCAAGTTCTGTCCGCCTTAGGCAGGCTGAGTCTGAGTAAGCACTCTTTTTGTGCTACTTTGTTTTCTTCTCACAATTATGCTGTGAGTAGGTCTAACAGGCACTGCATCATTTTTACAGAAATGGAAACTGATTTACAGTAAGGTTATTGATCTACCTAAGGCTACTCAGGTAGTTAGTGTCAGAATAAGGATTAAAAGTCCTCAAGTTTATGCCTTTAAAACGATTAGAGATAACTATCTATCTTTCCTGCTACTTTCTTGTCATTAATCTAGTTTCTTGCCATTTTAATCTAGTTAAATTGTGATTCTGGAGAGAGTCTTTGAATCTTCATACCTCTTTTTCTCGAACTATGAGACTAAATCCTATATTTAAAATTAAATGTAAGACTCTTCATAAGTAAATGAGTAGCTTTTTTTTTTTTTTTTTTTTTTTTTTTTTTTTTTTTTTTTTTTTTTTTGGCAAGACAGGTAATTTGCTGAATAATGGATTGGACAGCGGCCTTTGCCAAACTATTATGAACTCATTATAGCAGAGGGAAAGAAAAATTATTTTGGTGATTACAAAATACTGTTTCCTCAATACAGGTTAATATCTATAGCAGGTCACCAAGAAGGGACAGTTACTTAAATTTAAATTCCATGCTGTAAACAACAGTCAATATAAATTTAAGGCTATAATAACATGTAATTACATAGTTAATTGCTACCAACCTTGTGATAGAGAAACTTTTTTAAAAAACAAAGCCTCTGAAGACAACAATATTAAGAAAAGTGGGACAACACATTTCTCAAAGTAATAAAATCATTATATCACTGATATGAACAAGTAACCAGTTGTGTTTTTCTTTTTTGCAGGATGACCATCAAGAACACGATTTAATAATATGTTCATCAGATCAATGTAATCTCATACTCTCTGTCAACCAACAATACAAAAAAAAAAAAAATTCAAATGACTTAAACATTCAATCAGCACTTGGTGTATGATACCTTGTAAAAGGGAAAACATTTACTGAGCCTTCTACTTTATTCTAGGAGCTTTCCATCAGTTATTTGCCATGATAACACTGCCAGGTGGTGTTTAAGCAGACACTGTTTTAAAGGTGGAAAACTGAAGCTCAAACAGGTAAGTAACATGTTTGTGATAAAACAAAATTCTTGAAACTGATGAAATGGAATTTGAACCCAGCTCATTAAAGCACTTCTCTTTCCAATATAGGAAGACAGCTATTAAAAGGTTGTTTTTCAAACCTCTCTAATATTTGAAAAGAAAATTTCAATTCTTAGACACAACTTTAGTTGTTTCTTTGATTAAGGGGAGAAATAAAGAAATCAAAGACACATGACATTTAACAGGAAGTTTTAGTCCAAGTCCCCTAAATTTTCAATAGCACGTGAGAGTATTTCATGAAAGCCTGTTGACAAACCGCAAGGAACTAGTCTACAGCCACAGCAATTTAATTTTGCCATTATTTTGTTTCTGTAAAGTAAAGCTATTTGAAAGCATATACATAACTCAGATCAATGCTTCTCTCCAACACATTCTGTAGACACAAAAATAGCACCTTACTGCCCATTATAATAGCTTCTTCATTTGAACACACTGTCCCAGAAAGGATGCTTCCATAATTCAACCCAAACTACCAATACAACCTTTCACCATTTTCCATATATCATCATCATGAATCCTCTTTTTCTCTCTGTGGGAAAAACATTGGATCTGAGCTTGGTGCCAGGGGACTGTCTGTAAAATACTGTGGATTCAAACTGCTAACATAAGGCTCAGATGTACAAAAAGGGAGAAATAATGTGAATCTACATAGCTGTGTTTCCCAGTGCTCTCTGTTATGGCACATCAGCCAAATCTGAATCAAGAGGGATATGATATTGCTGATGCTTCTTTACTGCTGCTACTGGGAACTATCCAAGAAAAGCACATTTTTCCAACAAAAGAAATGCACTAGAAACGAAAAAAAAGTACTTGTTATTAAAGAACTCCTATTATATTCTATTAAATCAAGCCATTTTAAAACGTGAGTTCTCCCATAGACAATAGGGTTTAGTAACACCTTCCTTACATTATTTTAAAAGTGTTCTTTATTTTGATTTAGTCATTTGTGAGACAGAGATGCAGTGGTTTCTAAGGAATGAGTAGTTAACAAAATCAACTGCTTATTTAAATTAATATGGGACAAACAAAACCATCTGTTCACATAAAACTAGTAATTTTTGTTTTGGGAAACCAGAGGTACTATTCAGATTCTAGTGTTGAACACTATTATTTGATCTTGATTAGATAATATCCTCACTGATATAGCCTCATATATATATATATATATATATATATATATATATAAATTTATATTTGAGAGAGACAGTGTGTGTGTGTGTGTGTGTGTGTGTGTGTGTGTGTGTGAGAGAGAGAGAGAGAGAGAGAGAGCGAGAAGGGGAAGGGCGGAGAGAAGAGAGAGATGGAGACAGACTCTGAAGCAGGTTCCAGGATCTGAGCTTCAACACAGAGCCCAACGTGGGCCTCAACCTTATGAACCGCGAGATCATGACCTGAGCCAAAGTTGGACACTTAACCAATTGAACCACCCAGGCACCCCCCTCGCTGTCTTTATATTGTTTGAGCTTGAAAAATCCCTGCAGACAACCTCTCTTAAGGAGACTACTCAGTGTAATGACACAAACAGGTTTACAAATAGACATGACCCAGTTTTACCTGGACATGTTTATTTCCGTGGCCCTTTGCAAATTGGTTGTTTTCTGTTAATAGGCCACAACCTGTAGAAATATTATATTGTGTATGGTACGGTCTCTGGTAACCTTTCTCAGCCATCCCTTGCTAAATAACCAGAGTGGTGAAACCATTTCATGGTGGCAACTGTGACTTTGTGCCTTAGAGTATTGCTTACAAAGCAAGTAGTAACCTCTTTACCAACCCAGATCATGCACAGTTTAAATCTGATCTAGACAAAGTGTGAAGGATCCACAAAGCCCTTCATTTTCATACAGTACTCACTTTGGGTTTAAGTAAGTTTCATTTTACAAAGAACTAGTGGAAATCTCAGGGACTAATGGTGGTGATGCCAGTCCAACAAGGGAAAGGCCCAGGAAGTGATCAGGCCTCTTTGACAAGGATTTCAGTTAGGAGAGGAAGGAAGCAACTGGAAAATTATCTTTCAAAGTTTTCTTTTAATTGATCCAGATGGAAAATGGAATCAAACTGCTATTTCCCAAAGTGACTTTAATGCATGCTTATTAAGCTTATACTGTATCTTTTAATATTATCCTAGTATAAAAGAAAGTAGTCTGTATTTTCAACATCATCCTAGTATAAAAGAAAGCTAAAGCAAAGGAAAATTATAGCAAAACACGGAGGATTTTCTCAAGTGAAAAACTCAGGTTTAAGAAGTCCACCTCTCTAGGCAAACCAAGAAACAGCCCCTTAACTCTAGAGGGCAATCTGAGAGTTGCTGGAGGGGAGGTGGGTGGGGGATGGGTTAAATGGGTGATGGGCATTAAGGAAGGCACTTGTAACGAGCACTGGGTGTTGTATGTAAGTGATGAATCACTAAATTCTACACCAGAAACCAATATTACATTGCAAAGTAACTGGAACTTAAATGAAAATTTGGAGAAAAAAATATCAAGAAAGAAGACAAACAAGACTTTCTATTTTAGATGCTGTATTAGATATTAAAAGAATAATAAGCTATTAAACTTCTTCACCAATATATACTTATGTTGCAAAGTTGGAGGAAGATGAGGAATAAAAAACTCTTTAATTAAAAAAAAAAGTGTACTTCTCTAAAACCAGAACTTAAGATACTGACAGATAAAATCCCTTAAACTGTCACTTTGTATATAGTCTATCTTCATTTTTCCCTTGCTGTTGTCTTTCCCTTACCATATAAATAAAAAATATGTGCCTATTTATATTTGTATTCATTAGGCTCTGGAAGAAATAGTCATCGTGCAGATTTTATGTTAAAACATTCCCAAATTGACTAAAAGAAAGTATTCTCCAAATTGTTCCACACTTGCCCTAATATTAAGCTATAAGCCCCAGCCCCACGTACTTTTTGGATGTTTAGCCCAATCTAGAATGTAATCTTCTTATAACAGTGTCTGTTTTGCATCCTATTTAGAATAATATCTGGCACATACTGGGAGCTCTATAAATATTTGCTGAATTTTGCATGTACCTTCCTCCTTTGGTGGCAATAAACTGACAATTTAAGAAAGGCTGAACTGAAACCTGTATTATAGATGCTGCCTAATTAGGGTTTTATACAGCATCACTTTTTCATATGAATTTCATCCTTCAGTTGATTCATCCCAGAATCCCATTTGCATTTTTAAACTATAATCACACTGTGGCTGATGATGACAAGATTCTTAATGCCAACTAGCTCAAGTGGAAGCTACTTCCTGGCAAGGGCTCTTCTTTGGGAATTACAAATCTGTGTGAGCAAATGATGACGGAAAAAATATTTTGGTGAGTGAACATCTGTCTTAGAGCTTTCACACGCTTTCGTTTAAGAGAAAACAGAAAGGAGCTTACTAATAACAGTCTATAATTAATCACCTATGAAACAACAGGTGGTGACAGTGGTGGGTTTCTCTTTGGATTCATGATTATGGGGAATTTATGTGAGAGGAAACTAGGGTTCTGAACAGAGGTTGCTGATGGCCTCTACTACTTACCTTCTCCAAGCTTAAGCCAGTGGTTTATGCTTTTCATCATTTCCCCAGAATGAAAAGAGTCAACTTTCGGAAACTTTGACCAATATTAACTAGCCACGCCTATGTTTCTATCTTTTAGCACAGCAAATTGGAAAATAACTACCTCAGATCTGTTTGGAGACACTTCAGAACAAAAAAGCCCCACAGTCACTACCCAAACACCAGGCTTCTGTGATAAGTGCCTTCCATTTGATTCTGGGGCAATACAGTATCGTGGAAGAGAAGCTCCAGAATTCAACAGGTCTGTCAATTACCTTCCCACTTGAGTTGCCTCCTATTCTCTTGAAATTTAAAAGGAACCATCAGCAAACAAAGTGGCCAATACAATTTCTGGGCCTGTTCCCACATGTCTTGTCATAGGCATCTCATTAATACTTGCCTACCTTTATGGGCCCAGCACGCTTCCGCTGCGCCACTCTGCTATTGTTATACTTGCCTACCTTTAGGTCTGTTTTAATGTCTGTGTAGAAATCCATTCATCTACCCATTCATTTGTTCCTTCAACAAACATATATGTTGGGAGACTCCTAGGAACCAGGCACTAGGCTACACTCATGAAACTGTGAGCAAAGGTATATATCGTTTCTCTTCTCATTGAGCTTGCAGTCTACTAACAGAGCAGACAAATAATCACACAAATGAATGTTAATTTTTTCCCATTTTAAATAATACATGGGAACAGTACAAGTTGCTATAAGAGCCAGTAATTCAGGTGAAATGACCAGGTGAAGGGGGGTTAGCAAAGTTTTAGGCATACGAAACAGCATTTTCAAAGGTCCTGTAATTGGAGAGAATTTGATGTGATCGAGGAAACAAAAGTCAGTGCATAGAGGCAAGGGCACATGTGTCAAGCTGGACTGGAAAAGGAGATGCAGTACATACAGCTAGACCTTGTGGTCTATGTTGAGGACTCCAGTTGTTTTGTTTTATTTTGTTTGTCTTTTATTATCTTTTTTTTTAAGTTTATTTTTTTAGTAATCTCTACACCCAATGTGAGGCTCAAACTCACAACCTCAAAATCAAGAGTCGCATGTTTTTGCAACTGAGCCAGCCAGGTACCCCCGTTTTGTTTTTCTTGAGAGCAACAGAAAGCCAATGAAACTTTTTGTAGGAAAGTGACATGGAGGCTAGAATTGATTAGATGAGTTAAGTAAAAAGGCCACATAGTTATTCAGAAAAAAAGATGATATTAGCTTGAAACTGGGTGTTTGCACTAAAGAAGGAGAAAAGAGAACAGATTTTAGAGACATTTAAATGGTAAAACAGACATGACTTAGGAGTGGATTTGAATGGAAGGGAAGGAGGCATTATTATCAAGGAAAGTGTTTATCAGAAACAGCCCTTTTCTCCTGTAATGGATTGAGCATACACTCACCAGGACATATCACAAAGACCGTACTAAATCAAATACATACCATCTCAGTCATATGTAAAAGGCCTAAGAAAATGTTTGTGATCACTAAGAGTACATTTTGTTGCAAATTGCAGAAGAACTCAAAATGGCTTAAACAGAGATGCAGTCTCTCACATAATGTGTGTGTGTGAATTCCAGAAATAAGACAGGGACAGGAATGGTTATTTCATCCAGCAACTCAACAATGTCATCAAAGACCTAGGTTCTTGCCATCTATCAACTTTATCATATTCAGTATATCGCTTTTCATCTGTAGGATTCTTTCTTCGTGATTACGAGACAGTTGCAGCAGCTTTCAATGTCATATTCTCAGGTTAATTCCCAAAGGCCAACAGAGGGAAAGTCCTTCCTTCAGTTCCCTTTCAAGAGTGAAGCTTTCCCAGAAGCATTTGCTTCCAGCAGAATTCCCTTTACATCTAAATGGCCAGAACTGTATCACATGCCATTTTCTAAACTAATCATTACAAGGTAAAACAATTACTATGATTGGCTTAGTCTAATCAAGATTCACTTTCTGGGCTAGGGAAGGTCAAAGAAAGAAAGGGAGAAAAAAAATGCTGGTAGAGTAGGCAACCAAAATGTCCTGACAGAATATTACTGAGAACAAAAACAAAAATCCTCAAAATTCTGAATTTAACCAGTGGTAGATAATCTTTGGGTAGCTGGGTCCATTTCAGTGTATTGATCTGCAATATTCAGAATTTTTGAAATCTTTTCTTCTTGCCTAGTAAAATAATTATGTCAACTAAATATATACTACATTAGACATTTTCTGTTGCATCTCTTAAGTAGGTGCCAAAATACACTAAGATTTAGAGGCCAGGAGCGGATAAAATGCCAAATTCCCAGTTTGGCAAACCTGAGGATCTTGAGGGAAATAAGAGATGGAAAACCAGTTTAACCGTAAGTGAAAAAAAGATAATTGTACCTTCCGAAAAATGTTTTTTTCTTCCAAACAAGAGGTACCACAGGCATGATATGCTTACACTTCTGTCTCTCTGAACCTCCCTCCCAGTGATTTTGCAAACTGTTCATTTTCCTTAGATTTCCAACTCATAAAGAAAACATTACTACAGATTTGCATCCTTTGCCTCAAATTTCTAAGAGGAACTATAAAATCAAATATAAAAATATTCTTTTGAATGCTCTTTGCTTTTCCTTCGCACATCATAAACATCTCTGTTTCAACATCAGGCAGGTTAGAACAAAGCTCCTTGTTTGCTAGTGTGTCCCCTTGTTATTACATTGTGTTTTAAAGGCTGAAGCCTTGATTTATTCTTGTTTGTATTGCCAAAGACCACTTGGCATAAGAATTGGGTATGTAGTGAATGTTGGTTGAATTTGTTTGTTGAATTTTTTTTTAAACTGCATGACTAGTAACATTTCACAAAGGTCCTATTCCTACAAAAATAGCTCCAGAGCAGTGAGTCATTTTTTCCTTTAAGGATTTTATTTATGCTTTAAACAAAAGACTATCAAACTAAATTTATCCCACTGCAACTTTCCAACTTCCATTGAAAGACAAATTAATAATTCAAGAAAATGAATGACTCTACAAAGGTTGTCTTCTCTTTGTATCTCAACTCCCAGGGGTGGATACTTGTCATATAGTTAATGGAGTTATTATTGCAATGAACCAAAGATCTTAGAAACTGAAAATGTCCATTTCCCAGATATATTTTTACTTGTCATCAGTTAATTTTACATTATAAACATAAATACTGCACTTTAGTATTGGCGTCCTTTGTTAAACCAGCTTGGGAAATCCCTGACACTAAAAGAAAAAGTAGATTCAACATTTTAAAATCAGCTTCATTTCTTGAAGTTTTCATAGACTTATACATACACAGCATAAGAACAATAAACTAAACAATCAGTAGCCCTTAGTAGGTGCTATAAGAAAATATCACCTTTTATATCTAGCAGTTACAAGATATAAACTGTGTAAACATAATAAACTGAATTTAAGAGTGATCAAATGGTTTTTGTAATTATTATTGGCTAAGTATAATGAACATACAATATATTAGTTTCAAGCGTACAACACATTGGTTCAACAATTCTATGAATTACTCAGTGCTCATCACTATAAGTAGAGTCACCATCTGTCACCATAGAATATTATCACAGTATTATGTTTTTAATGTGTATTTATTTATTTTGAGAGAGAGAGTGAAAGAGAGAGACTGAGCAGGGGAGGGGCAGAGAGGGAGAGAGAGAATACCAAGTAGATTTTGTGCTATCGGTACAGAGCCCAATGTGGGGCTCTATCTCACAAACCGTGAGATCACGACCTGAGCTGAAATCAAAAGTTGTACGCTTAACTGACTAAGCCACCCAGGCGCCCTATCATAATATTATTGACTTTATTCTCCATGCTGTACTTTTCACATCCATGACTTATTTATTTTAAACTAGAAGTTTGTACCTTTCAATTTCCTTTATCTATTTCATCCTCCTCACCAACCGCCCCTCTGACAAACCACCAGTTTGTTTTCTGTATTTAAGAGTCTGTTTGCTCTGTAGTTTAGATTACACATACAAGGCAAATAATATGGCATTCATCTCTATCTGTCTGACTTATTTCAATTAGCATAATCCCTCCAGGTCCATCTATCTTGTCTCAAATGTCAAGCTCTCATTGTTTTTTATGGCTGAGTAATATTCCATTGTGTGTGTGTGTACATATATATACAATCCATTTATCTATCAATCAACACTCGGGTTGTTTGCATAATGTAGCTATTGCAAAATAATGTTACAATAAACCTACAGTACATGTATCTTTTCAAATTAGCGCTTGCATTTTCTTTGAGTAAATACCCAGTAGTGGAATTACTGACTCCTACAGTATTTCTATTTTTAAATTTCGAGGAATCTCCATACTGTTTTTCACAGTAGTTATATCAATTTATATTTCCACCAACAATGCACAAGAGTTCCCCTGGAGGAAAGTTTCTTTTTATAAAAGTATTTTCATTGACAAATCTGGGAGAAATGACATAATTAGAATACTCATCATATGCAACTTCTAACAAATCGAGGCAATGATAAATATTCATAGCTGCTAAAACCAATAGGTGAAAAACTTATAGGGAACTTTATAATGGGTCAATCAATTTCACAATTCCTAATTTGTTTATTAGGATTTACATTATAAGAGAGACAACCAGTCATTATATGCTTCCTATTGGTTTAATATAACATCACCTATGAAAAATTCTTGCTAAAAACTCTGAATTTGATCAAGCCTTTAGATGTAGCAGTAGAGGAAATACAAAGGACAGAGGTACATGTTAAACGATACTCGAGTGATGCAATCAGCAAAACCTAGAACACAGAAAACGTTTTAGGACAAATACCATTTTCTTCACAAATAAATTACAGGAGAAAAAAGAGACAAAAGGAATTTCAAGAATCCCTATAAATGAGACCTATCAACAAAATTTACCATGGGGACTATGTTTGGATCATGATGCAAACAAACCAACATTAAAAAAAAAAAATACATATCAGAGAAATTTGATACTGACTAGATATATGATGATATAATGGTAATTGTGGCTATGTTTCCAAATAAAATACTTATTTTTAAAAATAGTACTGAAATACTATGAAATGAAATGATGTCTAGTAGATGCCTCAAAATAATTCAGTGTGTGTGTTGGGGAAGGAATGATAATAAGCCTGAGCATGAGTTTATCATCATGAATGGGTATGTGGGAGTTCATTATATAAGCCTTTTAATTTTGTGTACATTAGAAGTTTCCATTAAAAATGTTTAAAATATAAGAAAGGTACAGTTTGTCCCAAAGAATCATTGCTACCAACTTATCAACCAACTAATACAATAACAAACAAACTGAACAACCATCATATCTTGAGTCCATATATATTTTAATCCTGGTACACAAAAATACACACAAATAATTCTCTCCCTTCAGAAACTTTAAAATCTAATGGAGACAAAGCCTATTGGGCTTAGGGAAGAGTGAGGTGTAAAGCTTAGTGTTAAGGGCTAGAAGAGTGACAGAGGAGTTCAGAGAAGGGAGAGTGATGACTTGGTCCTAGATAGGACCAGTCAGGGGACAGGGAGGAGAGCCATCTGGCAGGGCCTAACATTCAGAGGGCCTTTTCTCCTAACAAGATTATGCAGAGAGAGACACACAGACAAGACTGAAAAAAGATGACATTTATCTTACAAGTTCCAACTTGTTCACCACTTGTAATTCACAGACTTAGCATATTTTACAAATCTTGTAATTTTCTTGTGAATGGCACTGTACCATCTTTGTAATAAAAGTATTAATTTGCTATACTTAATATTAAAATATATCAGTCAAGTTTCTTTAGGAAACAGAAGGCAAAATAAAGGGGACAATTAAGGAAAATGTAACCAAGGAACCAAGAATAAAGGTAGGGGCTAGGTTAAAAGAAGCATGTGGGTGATGTTGAAACACCCCAGGGATTCACAAAGTAGCAAGCTGTTACCACTTAAAGACATATAAGGCAATAAGAGGAAGAATTGTCAAAACCAGAAGCTGCTTTAGCCATAAGAGAGAATAGGAGCTATGGCAAAGCAAGAGAAATTGTGTCAACCAGCTGCCCAACAGAGAAAGAGCCAAGGAAATAAATTCTGTCAGCACATCTTCCTGCTTTTCAGTTTTCTGTCTGTGCCTCCCAATGACTAGAGCCAACAGGAAGCCAGAGAGTAAGGGAGCCTATGGATGGGATCCATAAAGGTAAGTCTCCTGCAGAGCAGAGAAGGCTAGAGATGAGTGGAAAGTACATCTGGAGAGGCCAATGAAGAATTCCCAGCAAGTAGAATACATCCCTCCTTTTACACTCTTGGTTTGGCATTTCTTAATATTCCATGATCAAATGGAAGCCACAAAAACAGAGGAAGTGGCCTAGAGTTCTCTTAGCATCTGAGAGACCTTGAACAGAGAAGCTGAGTCACTGTGTAGGAGGGGAAGAATTCAGATAAAGAGGTAAGAGAAAGACCCTCTAAGCTGTAAAATTAGTTTGAAAAAAACAAAAACAAAAACAAAAACAAAACCCAGATGGGAGCAAGTGTGATGAACTGGCGTGGAGGTGACATTTTAGGGAGTTCTGAGAAAGGAAGTTGAAAAAATTGAATGAAGCTAGGTAATAGAAAGGGCCTGGGAGATAAAGTGAATTTCGATTTGATCTATTTAGATGTGAGGCTGGTTATAGCAAGAGAGTGAGGTGTGGGGCATTAAGTCATGAGTGCAGTCCTTTAGGAAGAACACACTGATGGAACTGAGAATTAGCAATAAAGACACAATGGGAGGGAGAAGGCAGTGGAGTTTGGAAACTAACCAGGAGATGTTGCTTTCAGTCTGGGTTAAGTCTGTAACAGGAGAATAACAGTGAAATATGTCCATATATCTGGCCATACGGTCCATATATCTATTGATCCCACAAATAAGTCTAGCGTTGCCAGACAATGGTGAGCAAAACAGGTATGTTTCCTGCCCTCACACGGTCCACAGTCTGATGACGAAACAGAGGCATGAAGAGAGTAATGACACGAACAAGTGTAAAACTGCAGTGGTGAAGCACATCCTAGGAGCTGGGGGGGCTATGACAGTTCCCTGAAAGGTGGAGTAGGGGCATCACAGGGAAGGAGGGAAGAGGAGGTGGTCGGGACAAGCTCCTCTGAAAGAATGGTGATCAGACTGAGACATGGAAGCTGGAAAGCTGGGAAGGCATCACCCAAGGCAAGCAGGGAGGGAAGAGCAAGCACAGCAGGAACACAGCAAGAGCCAAACTGGACAGGGAGTGCAGGAAGGCCCGGGAATGAAGAAACCAGTGTCACTGGGATGGAGACGAAAAGGGACAGACCAGAAAGGCATTTCGGAGGAAGAAATGAAAACTGTAGACACCTCGATTTTAGACACTAGGAAGGGAACACAGTCTAATGCTATTCCAGTCATTTTAACCAAGGAGATGAGATGTTGCAACAGCCTCATCAATCTGTAAACATATAGCCTTAACTACACAGACAATCTTTATCACATCATATGAGTCATCAGCCAACCTGCTTTCCTACACGTACCCAAAAGCAGAAGAAATAGCTGGGCACAGATTTAAGGCAGATAGATCTATTAATCAACAAATATTCACTGAGTACCTTCTATGTGCAAGGCATGATACAAAACACTGTGCAAAAAATATCTAATCTGCAGGACAGGTATGAGCTGACTTCTTTTAAATAAAGATTGTGATGTTTGTTTGCTCAGCCTAAGTGTAAACTGACAAAAATATGCACAATGATGAATAAGATGCAGTCATTGGTTTGAGAGACTTTTTAGTGGGAGAGATTTAAAACACGAGAATGAATCACTGTAAGTGACAATACAACAGGTCTAGAATGGTGGTATAAAGTATCACGGCACTGAGATGAGATCAGTTTGAGGGAATCGGGTAGCTTCATGACGAAAGGTACATGGATTCTTCAACTTAATAGTGTATGATTTCCATAAGTGAAGATGCAGGGCAAAGACATTATAACAGGCACTAAAGAATGAAATCAGTTCCAGGGCATCTACTTGTAGGAATAACAAACAGGCTAAGCATGGTAGAAAATGGGAAAGTCAGGAAGTAGCAATGCAGGGAACAAAAGTTAAAGTGGCACAGATGGGGACCACTGGACATAGAATTCAAGAATGTGGACTAGGAAACATACGAGGTCAGATCAAGGAGTCACTGAAGATTCCCAGTAAGAGAACAGCATTAATGGGGATCATAAGAAAATTATATGAACTGAAAAACATCCTAACATAATGGTTAAAAGCACAAGATTTGGAGCCAGTCTGCCTAAGGCAAAAAGTCCAGACTCCCTCACGGCTATGACTTGCACTAAAAAGGAACAAACTAGTGATAAACACAATGTCACAGATGAATCTCAAATGTCTCATGCTAAGTTAAAGAAGCCAGACACCAAAGACTATATACTCTTGTGATTACATTTACACGTGAATCTAGAGAAGGCCAAACAATAGTGACAGAAAGATCAGTCCTTGCCAGAGGCTGGGTTTGGGGAAGGAATAGGAAAGAGCACAGAGGAACACAAGGGAACATTCAGGGGTGATGAAAATGTTATTTACCATGACTAAGGGGCAATTATACAACTGCATATATATTTATCAACATTCATCGAATTCTACTCTTGAAATCGGTGATTTTTTATTTTTAAGTAAATTCATCTCAAGCTGATAAAAGTGAAAAAAATCACGCAAAAGTAAAAAGATTACAGTTGAAATAAAAATAATTGATCTGATGAAGATTTCTTACATATTAGGAGCATGGCAGCAGGGGATTCACAAGCAGGAGATTTGTCATCAGTGTGGAGGCATAAAAAATACCACAGTCTGGGGCGCCTGGGTGGCTCAGTCGGTTAAGTGTCTGACTTCAGCTCAGGTCACGATCTCGCGGTCCGTGAGTTTGAGCCCCGCGTCGGGCTCGATGCTGACAGCTCTGAGCCTGGAGCCTGTTTCAGATTCTGTGTCTCCCTCTCTCTCTGCCCCTCCCCTGTTCATGCTCTGTCTCGCTCTGTCTCAAAAATAAATAAACGTTAAAAAAATAAAATAAAAAAAAATACAGTCACTAGGAAGTGCATGTATGTGTGTGTGTTTGGGGGTATCGGGGAGGGGCAGGGAATATCCTCAGTATGAAGGTAACTTCCTTCCCTTTTGAAAAAAAAAATTTTCAACTAATCTTTATTGGACACTTGGCATTGTTTTAGGCCCAGGGGATACAAGAGTGAACGAAACTTGTACAAGCCTTTTCTCTTAAGGAACTTACATTCTTGACCGTATATCTCGAAAAAGACAGAAGTGGGGATAATACTTCAACGAGTGGACACGAAACAGGGATTTGTTCCTTGAGTGATGACTACTCAGACTGAATTCAGACTTCTTCCCCTGACTCATACAAGTAATTTTATAAGGAAGGGCTAGCTATCGAGACTATTTTATTCACTGTGATACGTGATAGGCTAGGTGTAGTATAATGACTGCTATATAATGATGTCACGATGGTTACATAAGATTATTTTTAAAAACCTGGGGGAGAAACGGTCTGGAAGACTGATATTTAGAAAGGAAAGAATTGGAAAAACCATTTCAATCTTGTTTACATTTCGAAGTTACTTAGAACATCGTCATATATGCCTGAATTACCAGATTTGAACACACCTCAAAGAAAGCATTGTCAGTCCATGATGTCTTGAACTGACTACCACAATAAAGTGACAAGATCATTTTTTAATTAATGTTCTCCTTCATAACAGAGTATTTCATGGGTTTGCATATTCCTGTTCTCTCTAAAGTTCATAACTACAATAAATAGGTTCTGGAAGATTTATCTCTTTTAAAAGCAAAGAAACTGCCTTGGATTCATATATTTGTAAACCTTTTTTGGACAACTGACATTTTTGAATCTTGGGGAATACATGTTGAGAAAGGAAGGGAAGCGGAAATAAATAAATGATACACAGTCTTCCAATAAATTTGGAGTCCCTCACCAGCAGCAGACTTGAAAGCATTAAAAGAATGCTAGATTTGGCTTTTATTTGCTTCAGTGGTGCTTCATATCTCTTTGGCTATTGTAGAAGGTTTTCAGGTCATCACAAACCAAAGTGAAAAGGGAATATTGTGGGTTGTAACTGTATGAAATACCTTGTTTATCTCAACTGACTCCTGCCATAATTGATTGAGGGACTAAAAGTCCCCTTACACCTAACAGCCATGGGCTTCTTAGACTCAAGCTTACGGTGCTGATTAAATAAATGATAGGTGTAAGATAGAACAGTATATACCTCTGGCAGAGTCAAAGAATTCATGTTGAGTAAGATAAATTTTTTACCCTTAGCTCTGAGCTGTTTAGGGCGGGAACTTAATTTCCTTACCCCTGAGCATAGTTTTTTCCATTTTGTATTACAGAGTGGTTATGAGAGCACAAAAACAATACAGAGACTATTTGTTAACTTCTAAACATGTTTGACCCCACTACAGTCACCTCTTTAATACTCACATTTACCCAGGCTACCAATCTATCTTCCTTCTTACAGCTCCTGAGTCTGCTTTCGAAGTCTGAGGCAAGTGGATGAAAACCACAACAGAAAAATATCTGTGAGTACTGCTGTAGCATTTATGAAAAATACATTAAGGAGATAAAATTAATATTTTAATGTGTCCAAAATGGGGAAGCTAAATATTATAACTAGTAACATCAATTCTAGAAATAGTGAGGTAAACAGATAATTTGCATTTTCAAAGCAAAATATTCATTCAGTTGAAAGCAAAAGATTTAACCATAGTTCAGTGTAGCTTACCACATGAAATAATTTTGATTTCCACAAACAGTGAAAGCTGAAATATTTTAGTGATATTTTCCAGCGTATATTTAACTTGGTGTCAGTTTTTGTTGAGAGTGTGGTGTTTTGTTTTGTATTCTATTTCCAAGTTAAAACATTTAAGAATAATCAAGTTCAGTTATATATAAAATTATTAAGTAAGAGTGCTAAAGTGTTAACTGTGTGTACATCTGAGATCTATGAAAGGAAGCACTCCAATATCTCAGAAACATCATTTGCCCTTTGTAAATCGATGTTGCCATGGCAAATGTTTTCATTTAACACTGGATTCGCGGAGGGTGGGAGTATGACACAATGTACAGCAGAAATGTACTGGCTATTTTTATATATCTTCCTCCTTAAAACTGCACTGAGGTTTGTTGGATGAGGTGACTTTTGCATGCTGAGACAAAGCTATTCCTTTAATGTGTACCTCAGATTTGTCCCTTTATATATGATTAAGTAGAATACATTATCTGTGAAAAGCAATCTGTGCCTTGAAAGAGTGTGTTCTGCACTTTTGCTTAAAGAAGGCAACATTCACGTGGAATGGTTCCGAATGCTCCTCTTGAATAGGGTTATTGAAATATTAATTCAGACTACATAAATCTGAAAACAAGTGAAACAAAGAGGATTTTTCTGGTGGCTAATAAGTGCAAAGAGAATCACTTCTCTTGCTAATGTGGAAAGATATGCATGGTTGCCTTCGACAAATATCTTCAGACCAACTAAAATAGAAGAATGACCCCCTACAAAAAAGGCTCTATTTGTTTCTAAACGTGTACCAATTTCCTAAATTCTTTAATTAATCAGGCTCTCTTAATAGCATTGTTGCAAAGCAGAGGAATAGGGATTAAAAATTTATCAATTAGAGGCATTGCGTAGAAAACCCCTCTAGAGATTTCTAGAACATGAGGGTTTATATCAGAAACGAAGATCTTTTGTTGTTGTTGTTGTGTATTCTTTTCATTGGTGATAGTGCTTATTTATTTATTAATTTTTAACAATTACAAAATAAAAGATGATCTTTTTAATGATGAAACAACTTTGATATATACTAAAAAATCTGTTATCCTCCTTCACCTGCTAACTTCTCCAAGGGAACCTGTGTTTACAGTTTAATGTATCTCCTTCCAGCTTCCTCCATGCCTGTACAAAAATATCTAACCACACACACACATTCAGGAGTTTTGTTATTATTTATTTTTATTAAGATGGGATCATACTCTGCATATGACTATAGTTTGCTTCTCTCACTCAACACACAGTGAAAATACTTCTAGGGCAACACATGTAGATCTCTCTCAGTCTTCCACTTACTGCATAATATTCTATAGAATGATATTGTGCAATTTGTTGCTAGATGGAGCACAGACTATAGGAATAAAGGGTGCAAGGAGACCAGTGAGGAGAGCTACTGTAATAATACAGGAAGAGAGAATGTTACACGGGCCAGAGTGGGAGAGATGAGTGTGGTGAGAAAGGACTGGATTCTGGATATATCTGGAAGGTAGAACCAGCAGGAGTTGCTGGCATATTGTCCATGGGGTGTGAGAAAGAGGAACCAAGAAAGACTCCAGTGTCTTTCTAGTTCCTACAGGAACTATGTAACACAGGCACTGCTGTTCACTGAGATGGAGGAGACTGAAACACAATATTCCAAATAAGAAAAGTCTTGTTTTTAACCATTTAACTCACGAAAACCAAATAGGTAACTAAGGAACAAAGATCAAAGAGCTGTTAACCTTGCATTGGTATTTTTATTCTTTATGTTCTAGAAGTCAGAAGACACAGTTCATAAGATGTCAAAGGTTAAATCCATTTATTAGCCTAAATGGCATATGCAATGGTTTTCAATCAGGGATCAGGAAACTACAGGGCATGGGTGGCTGCTTGTTTTAGTAAATAAATTTTTTTACTGGAACACAGCCAAGCTATTCATTTACATATTGTCTAGGGCTGCTTTCTCACTACAGCAGTTACAACTGGGACCATACGGCTGGCAAGCTGAAAATATTTACTATGTGACACTTTAAGAAATAATTTGCTAATCTCTGACTTAGATTCAGAGAGGGATACGCCAAAATTGTATAAAACAGAACCAGGCTCTTTTAACAGCGAGGTGATCAGAAATACCTTATCAGAATTCAGATTAGTAACATTTCTTTCTGGATGGACATGAGAAAATAGAAGAAAAAAGTTACTCAAGGATTTAGGATGGAACCAGTGATCTCTATTTAGTTTATGTGACAAAAGAAAGCTTTTATTGTATAATACATGTGTAAGAAAAAGTATAAGTGTCTGTGTACACACATATGCACACATAAAATATATATATAGAAACATTCCCTGAAAAATACATATAAACCATTAACAGGTTTATGAAACAAACATGGTCTCAGATTCAAATAAATCTGTATTTAAATCCTTGTTCTCCTATTTACTGGCTATTTGGTGATTGTTAGGTTATTTAATCTCCCCGAGTTTTTATACCTCATATAAAAACGGGACTACTAGTACCGTAAATGTAATGTTTTTATGAAAATTAATAAGACAATGCTTATATAGTGCCTAATAGAATGGTATTACATAATGAGCACTCAATAAATATATTTTCTCCTTTAAAAAATTTACTAGAATAAAAAACAACAAGAACTCAAAATCTTATTGAGAAAATAGGTGATCATAAGGGAGTCTCTTAGACTATAGTTACTCTGTAAAATATTTTCTTTAAATATCACATTGATATAAAGATAACAAAAAATAATTGAAAACAAAAAGTCCTGTTTCTCATTTTTAATAAAGAAAGAAAAAAAAAGGTTGATGTGTATTTGCAGCTCTGAACCCAGATTTGGGAGATGTTTAGATTATTCTCACAGAAGAAAACACTGTTAATAGTTCAATCATATCTTTCCCAAGTGGACATTATATAGGTTTTAGTAAAAATAAAGAGGAAGCATCATGATTTAAACTTAAACAATTAGCAGTGAACAGTGTATGACTTTAATTTGCAGTTTACAAGATCCATTTAGTGTTTTTGTATTCTACCTAATTCACATAACTGAGCCTTGCTGATGAAGCAGGAGGTGAATTATACAAATCCAGCCAGAGAATTTGACGTGTAGCATCTTAAACGACACCAATCCTGAACTTTCAAAAAATAAAGTGGAAAAAACAACTTAATGTGAGGCAGCTAAGTAAACAAAACAAAGGTCTGGTGACTTTCCTTTCTAATAATCACTGAATTGTCTTTGCTATTAGCTTCTCCATTGGTAAAATGGATAATATTACTTCCTTGGTTTAGGGAAGGTGAAAGGTATAGCATGTTAATCTCTCTTGTTATTAGTTTTCTAACTCTTGGAAATTTATACACATTGCCTAAGTCTTTGTGAATAAAAAGCAAATACTCATCCAGAATTAGGATATTCCTTGATTTTCCTCCTTCAGTAGCAAGACAACCATGCTCCTTTAATGTTTTTGTAAAGGGAAAAAAACTAAAACACTAAGAACTAAGAAACACTAAAAGCTGTGATTCATGTTCTTTTTAAGACAATGACTTAATGCAATCAACCTTTACCCATGATATATTTTTTCTGGCAACAGAAATGCACTGGCATAGAACTGGTTACTGGAGCCACTACCTCTGTCTTTCACACTCATGGTCTCACAGTTCTTAGCAGTTTCTAGGCACCTCCTCTCATTCAAATGGACTTGCCTCAAAAAGCAAACCTATTTGCCATGTTTGTCCTAATGCATAGATTGAATGAGAAGAGGATGAGGGTGCAGTGCAAGAACAGGTCACAGGACTAGGGAAGGCAGGATGGGACACAGCCACTGGCCACATACGGGTGGTCAGTGAATCTATGGGGGTTCCAGATACATAAACTCTAGAGTCAGATAGGGATCTTCTCTGGGCATTTCCCAGCAATCATCCTGCTATTTTGGGAAGACCTTGAATCCACTTTCTCCAACGAGTGCAACAGATAACCTACTGCTGGTGCCCAGAAGGCTGTTGGTGCCCATAGATTAATTTTCTCCACTTGTACAAGAGGCTTAATCTGAAAGTCAAACTAGCCTTGAAATGGGATATGGAGTACATCCCTCTTTTTTATTCTCATGCTCAAAAAATACCTCGGAATTTTTATTTAAAAAAATGCAAATATTATTACATATTAATAACTAGAGAGAAGGAGACAAGTAAATCACAACCCCCAAAGAACTGAAAACTATTCCAGTAAAGCCTCATTTGCAGGGCAGGTGTCCTTGATAATTCTGTCCTGAATTTTAAGCACTGATTGGGATTCCTTTTTATCCCCCATAATGATTAATATAAAAACATATAGATTTAATACATTAGAATATTCCACAAGTCAGTCATAAGCCAAACTTTGTACAAGTAAGTGACTACAAGAAAACATCTAATTTTATCAGCAATTTTGAACTTAAGAAAATTAAGACATTATAGCGATTTCTTCATTTACTTTTGTATACTACTTTTGATAAACATATATCCTAAGCAAATGCTGTTTATAATGATATATTTTTTTTTATTTTTTATTTTTTAATATATGAAATTTACTGTCAAATTGGTTTCCATACAACACCCAGTGCTCATCCCAAAAGGTGCCCTCCTCAATACCCATCACCCACCCTGCCCTCCCTCCCACCCTGCCCTCCCTCCCACCCCCCATTAACCCTCAATTTGTTCTCAGTTTTTAACAGTCTCTTATGCTTTGGCTCTCTCCCACTCTAACCTCTTTTTTTTTTTCCTTCCCCTCCCCCATGGGTTTCTGTTATGTTTCTCAGGATCCACATAAGAGTGAAACCATATGGTATCTAGCAAATGCTGTTTATAAGGGAAGTTATGATACTGGCTTGATCTTTTAAAACTGATTTTTGTTTGTTTGTTTGTTTGTTTGTTTGTGTTGAGGGAAAGTATGCACACGTGAGTGGGGGAGGGGCAGAGAGAGAAAGAATTTTTTAACCTATTTTCTTCTTTTTAAAATATAAATCCAAGTTAGTTAACAAAGAGTGTAATAATGATTTCAGAAATAGAA